>NC_133770.1:90084208-90246130 GCF_003597395.2 Chelonoidis abingdonii | reverse complement strand
GACCATGGACGCACAACGCCGAATTACTGTGCCTACTGTGGCTGCATGAAATCGAATTTATAATATCAGTTTTATAAAACCGATTTTAGCTAATTCGATATTATCCCGTAGTGTAGACGTGGCCATAGAATGTCAGGGTTGGAAGGGACCTCAGGAGATCATCTAGTCCAACCCCCTGTTCAAAGCAGGACCAATTCCCAACTAAAGCCTGACCTTAAAAACTTCTAAGGAAGGAGATTCCACCACCTCCCTGGGTAACCCATTCCAGTGCTTCACTACCCTCCTAGTGAAAAAGTTTTTCCTATTATCCAACCTAAACTGCAACTTGAGACCATTGCTCCTTGATCTGTTCACATACACACTCACTCACTCTCTCACACACACGCCCCTTACAGTGGGCCAGGTGATAACAAATTTATGCTTCAGAGGAAGGTAGAAAACTCCAGAGTGTACAAGTATGGAACAACCTGCCCAAAGTTTCTTCTTAACCCCAAGCAATTGGTGGATGGTTTATGCCCATAAACACAAAGGTTTCTATCCCATTAAATCTCAACTGGTCCACTAAGAGGCAGAAGAGAGAGGATGCTATCATATCACGCTATCAGAATGTTCACCTCACCGGTACATGCTGGTAGAATCCTCATTCCCCTCTTGTGGGGGACAGGCAGCAGCAGAATATTCACACAAACCCTCATTCAGTAAAGTGAGTAACCAGTAGCACCTTCGCCCACAGCAATGACTTTCCATCAGACCCACCCATCCACACTCACAAACACATGATAGAGGGCTCAAGCAAAAAGATTTTTTTAAAAAAGGTAATAGAATCTGTGAATTCTGGAAGTACTTATGACAAGCTTTTTTCCCTGTTCATTGTGTCAGGCTGTGATGCTTTGGGATTCAGAATGCGCTACCAAATGAGCATGTGAAAAGAGGAAGAGAAAGCAGCACGTTACTCCAGAGCTCCAGCTTCCTTTGAAGTGCATAGCTTTTGGACTTTCTGGCCTTCAGGTCAGGCCTTCTCTATCATATATGAATTTACATATGTAATATAGTCAACATTTACTTAGGTTTAAGGTACAATTAACATGAACCACACTAAGCAATTTTTCCATCACTTTCAGAAATGCTTCTGTTCTTGGATGCTTTACATTGGGTAGTTAATAGAGTCAGAAGGTTCCAATAATTGAGTTCTGGTTCTGAGTCATGTAAAACTGTTCCCTCTGAGAACAATAGGTTCTAACGTATACAATATTGGAAACTTTAAAAATCCTGGACTCTGTAGAATTTATTACTATTGTGACCATTGTGGGTTATGCCAATGGAGTTTATGACATTACTGAAACCTGGAATATGGAGCTTATGGCAACTACAAACGCTGAAGGCAACAGTGGTGAAGCTTATAATTAGGGTCAATGGAAATCCCCATGGGTTGACTGTCCAGGCATTCAGCTTGGACTTCAGTGGAATGCTGCTGACCTCAGGAATACCCAGCAGACCATTCAAATGCCAAAGAGAATTGGGTGCTAGGAATATATATATTACTTTTCCTCTGTGCTGACTCTGGTCAGTAAAAAGAGGGGACAACAAATGCTCTATTCAGTCCTCACCATCTTCCCACTCATTTATTCTGGGATGGGAGTAAGTGGACAGGTAGCCCTGCTTATCCCTGTGCAGTTAGACCTAAGGTCAATGTAGCCCTATGGAAGGATTCAAGGGTTGTTCTTACTCTCTCTCACTTGTAGATTGTGTAGCTCATGTCACAATCTAACCCAAAGGGCTTGATCCTGCTCCCATGAAAATCCTATGAGAAACTTCCAGTTGATAATGGCTACCTAGATGGCCAATAGGGACTTCCAATATCTATTTTATTAATTTATACATTATACTATTTAAAAGAACATTTAACTGATTCAAAACCATCTATCTCTTCATACAGCTAATCTGTGTAGCTGCTTGTTTGCTATTATTGTTAGTTTGTTTTAATGTTCTAAATTTGTAGTTTTTCTATTTAAAATACTTGTGGGAATACTATTCCTCTGCAATATCAAAAGTTATTTCAGTTTATATAAAGATCCCCCACTTTTTTATTATTTTTTAAAAATCAGACATTGTGTAATTCCTTCCTTCCCACACCACACAAACTAATAACACATCCTGTTTCTCCTGATAATAAAATTCCAGACTCTTGTCAGAAAAAGAAATTTTAGATGTCTCCTCCATCTGGAAAATTAAAAAAAAGACATTTACAAAGCCTCATTTTAGAACTGTATCTTGAAATATTATAAATAATATACTACACGCTGCATGGTAGAATAGTGTGTCTTTAAGGTTAGGCTATCCTCCTCCTTAAATAACTATGTAAAAGAACAAGAACAAAAACAAAACAAACAAACATTCAGTTTTACTTAGTGCTAATGAAAGAAACTAGACTGTGACAATGCAGAAGGTTGGAAATTTCTGTTTCTCTGTGGAACAGGTGCACTATGAACAGTGGTAGGACAAATTTTCCCACATGGTTCTATCTATGTGCCTTAACTATGACCTTCAGGGAGCACCTCCAGAGTAAAAAGGGTACTTCAGTCTGCAAGACCATTCAGTTTTTGGCCTCTCTGCTCAGCATGCCAGCAAAGGTACCAGTTGCGACGCTGGCTTTGTAAACAATTTTCAGTGGTTCTCCTTGTCTCTCCCACTAGGCCATGAGCCACAATATCCAACGTGATATCACTCAGACTTTTCACCTAAGCTGTCATATAAACTTCAGACCACTGCTTGGAATTTAATTCCTGTTGACAGTGTGCTTTGCAAGGTAATATAAAGCAGCTCTAGTGCCACTGGTCTGCAAGGTGCATGTCAAAGCAACCAATTGAGCCCAAAGCACAAAAAACACTGTCAGTGCTAGCCAGAAAGAGAACTATGCTGTGAGCGAGATTCTACTGCTCTTGTTGCACTGAGGAGTTGATGCATATGTGAGAAGAAAAGGACAACTGGAAACAAATAGGAAAAATAAAACCAATGAAAATATAAGGTCTTTTAGGGGCTGCTCCAAATTTTTCTTAATTGAATGACAGTAGTGGTATGCTGGATCTCTCTCTCCTCT
This sequence comes from Chelonoidis abingdonii, assembly GCF_003597395.2. Taxonomy (NCBI): domain Eukaryota; kingdom Metazoa; phylum Chordata; order Testudines; family Testudinidae; genus Chelonoidis; species Chelonoidis abingdonii. The sequence goes on along the minus strand of NC_133770.1, from coordinate 90,243,033 downwards.
GACTCCCTTACATACACAAACATATGCCCTCCAACACACACACAAATGCAGGTAAGCTGGAAAGGGAGATCTTATATGAGAGTGAGGGTGCTAAAATCAGGCCCTGAGAAGCCTGTAGTACTTGAATAGTGTGCTATGAAAAAAGTGATTATGAGGAAATGCTGTCTAGCAAAGATCTACATAAATTGTAATTTTGCTATTTCTTATTCTCTGCAGCTAAATCTGTGTAAGTTTCTTTTACCCCAGAGGTGGGAAAACTATGGCCCATGGGCCGCATCCGGCCTGACAGTTGTTTTAGTCCGATCTTCAAGCTCCCTCTGGAGAGTGGGATTTGGGGGTAGCCCCGCTCCGGCGATCCAGCCAGGGGGCAGGGTCAGGGGCCAATCTGTGCAGTCCCTGGAAGCAGCGGCATGTCCCCACTCCAGCTTCTGTGCATAGGGGAAGCCAGGGGGCTCTACTCTACTCTGCACTCTGCCTCCACCCCAAGTGCCGCCCCCGCAGTTCCCATTGGCCGGGAACTGAGGCCAATGGGAGCTCTGGGGGCAACACGCAGAGCCGCCTGGATGCACCTCTGCCACTGCTTCCAGGAGCTGCTTAAGGTAAGCACCGCCCAGAGCCTGCACGCCTAAGCTAACCCCCACCACTCCAGCCCCCTGCCCCAGCCCTGATCTCCCTCCCGCACTCCAAACCCCTTGGTCCCAGCCCAGAGCCCCCTCCTGCACCCTCCTCAGCCCTAGTCTCACCCCAGAGCCCACACCCCCAGTCAGAGCCCTCACCCCTCCACACACCAGCCTGGAGCCCACACCCTGAACTCCTTATTTCTGGCCCCACCCCAGAGCCCACACCCCAGTCAGAGCTCTCACCCCCACCCGTACCCAACACCAATTTTGAGAGCATTCATGGCCCGCCATACAATTTCCATACCTAGATGTGGCCTTTGGGACAAAAACTTTGCCCACCCACTTCACCCACTGACTATCTAAGTCTAATGGATATTTTTAATTTCATAGGGACCAAACAGTTTTCACAGCCCCATTACAGATTTATAATCCAGAGTGAATGATGATAAAAAAGGTTTAAAAGTTAGAAGAAGGGGAGAAAGCTACAATTTGTGGAAAAAATGAACAGTAGCACAGGGGAAAAAATCTGCTGCAAAATAAACAACTCAGCAGGCAGGAGTGTAAACTGCAGAAAAGAAGAAATGGAAAGAGGGAATAGGATATCTTCCCAGCATCTTTGGGTTATCTAAAAGTATCTGTACTTCATAACCTGCACAGCTCCAGGCAACGTGTTAAGCTTTCTATAGCTATGCGGTGGTGTTAGAGGGTCAGCAAAACATTCCACTCCAGAGGCACTATATAAATTTCTTGACTCGAAACAACTGGATTGACTCATTTCTATATCTTTCAAATCCTCATACAATCTTCCAAGGACAGACGTAATGACACTCTACACCAGAATGAGTGATAAAATAATGCTCAGCGTTACAAAAATGGAATTTTGAAACACCATGTAGCCAGGATGCAAACTGACCCTTATGAAAGGGAAACAGGAAAAGCACAAGGCTAGTACTTACATTCTAGTATTGCTGGTCTTGTTAATAATTACAGATTTTCCAGTTTGATCTACATTGTGATCCATTCCAAAATAAGCTGCCACTCTGTGCACTAACATCCTCTGATATGATGACATCTGAGGGAACTTTTTATAGTGATTACTGAAAGAAAATATCACACTGATCAGTTACGTGATCATCTCTAAGATATAATATATCAATACCTTTTAAAACTTGATGTAACTATTTTTTCCTCTGTACATTTATGCAGCAATATGTATGCTGCAGTCAAGCAGACAATCAACTACAGTGGCTGGTTTTTAGAAAGTGCTGGATATATTTATAAGCAATAATAAAACTGGTACTTTTACATGCTAAATTAAGGTAATCAAATCTCATATTTCACGGCATCAGCTGACCGCTGCAGGAGTCAGGTAAGACTCACTTGTCATACACACTTTCGCCCTATAAACAGTTTTGCACAAATGGCTAAGGACATCATGAAAGTTTTATGCCTTCCTCCAAAGCAGCAGATACTGGGTAATGTTCAAGACACCAAGGGGCTATTCTAGTACAACAAATCTTACTTCTCTCTATTTTTCCCCTCAAAAGTCAATCTGTTGGTTTTTAACCAAGTTGCAATCTATAATTTTATTATAAAATGTAGAATATGTGAGAGCAAAACAGGGTTTTGTATCCCTTCAAACAAAAGCTTAACTTTATTTTTTACCACATTAAAGATACCTTAGTGCACAGAGCAAATTGCATGACATAATATTTGATTATATATCCCTCTCTAGAGCTACGTGCTTTATATCCTATGCAATGAAAGCTTTACCATTATTTTTGGGCATAACTGCAACCAGCTGGAAGTCAATAGAGAACGATAGTAAAAATGAAAAGCCTTGCTTTTTGTTACACTTACTGCATTGGCTTCTCCTGACAGCTATTAGAGATGAATTTAGGGCCTGATTTTGCAAGGTACCAACTTCCAGCACAGTGTGGAATGGGCCTCAAAAGTGAGCACACGTCTCAAAAATATAGCACTTACATATGCTTTATGGAAAAGATATATGAGGCATGCTAATATGATAAACTAACCAAATACTGAAACAACTTACTTGTTGTCACTAATAAAATCTATAATTTCCTGTTCCATTTTTAAGAGTATCATTCTGTCCCTGTAAAAACAAACAACGATTTGAAGAGTCAGCTACCAAAACCATTTTTAGATACTTTTATGATACTTCAAAAACAAATTATGGAAGTTTCCCTTTATTTAAAAACAGATGTAAATATTTTAGTTAAAACGCCGACCTCCCTTGCAGCTGGGGAAAGAATCCAGTCTCCCCTTCTCCCCATCCATACCAGAGCAAGGTAAAGATATGGACTTAACTCCCTTCGGCATTAGGGCTCAGCCTGGCAGCATTTGCAGCCTCAAAGGACTGCATTCAGGTGGCTTGTGGAGTGGTTGAATAATGTTGGTATTTCTTTTTGGAACAAAAGCAAGCTGCAGAGGTAGTTGAAAAACTTCCATCACAAATTTTTTTGATGGCAAAATGGATTTTTGACTAAATTCAATTTGTTATAGAAAGTGTGCACTTTTTGTGGAAAATTTCAACTTTTTATCTAAAAATCTAACACCTCAAACTCAAAATAACTGCCTTTCCTGGTGCACCGCTGTGGCTCTGCAAGAAGGGAGACCATGATGCATCATGGGACATGTAGTCAGACCAGGGAAGCCATTGGGAATGGGGACATGAGGCACGCAACAACACCTTCCATGAGGAACTGCTGCAGCATTGCCAAATCCAAAATTTTCTGTTTTAAACTGCAAGTTTTTGGTTTTTGATCTTTCACTGAAAAGTTGAAATTTTCCACAAATACACCCCCCCACACATTTACTTAACAGCACTAGTAAGAAACCTTACAGAGTGCATTGCTCTCAAGCTCCTTTGAGCTATTACAGCTTGTACAGGTTGGGCAATTCAGAGACTTTTTGCTTTGAAGGCTAGAAATGTGCCCTTTAATACAAAATGTGAATTCATGCATTTTGAAATCCCATGGATTTTTAAGCTCCTCTGTGGATGGGTATTTACCTAATTATTTCTTGATGTCCAGTAAATGGAAGATGAAACTGTGCACACTGAACAGATTCAGTTGAAAAGAGTATGTAAAACATAATATATAAAAAATCCTGGTAGAAACTTTTTTATATATTTAGGATGAAATTCTATATTAAGATGAGTTTGCAGTTCCAAATGAAGACTATGGGTGTAGTGAGGCTAGAAGTTGGCACTCACAATATGATATAAGTTGCAAATACCTCCAATCACATAGGTTATAACAGACTAGTGCTAAGAGTCTTTAGATGGAGCTGTGCAGCGGGGAAGATAAGCACAGTGACCTAATTTCAGGAAAAGTAATTAAACAATGGGAAACTGAAAAACCTAGGAGTCAAAATTTATTGTTCTATGGCTCCTTGCTCAGTTAAGATGCTTCCATTATTTCTTTTCCAACAGCACTCTCTAAAACTAAAATTATAAAATGCTTAATTGACATGATTTCTAGAGCTATACTAGGAGTTAACAACATGCTGCAGCTACTTACCTGGGATTATTCTTTAATGTGTTCACCAGAAATTCATGCAAATCTATGCCTGTTGAATCGGTATATTCTTGGCTGCAATCTGAAAAACAAAAAACAAACAAACAACTGTTTCATTTCAAAAGTTAACGTTAAGCCAATTTCTGCAAAGCAGACTTGGTTTTCCAGACAGCAACCTGAAGAATATATTAGAAAGAATAATGTACATACAGGTTATTTACTTATGTGACAATCTACCCCACGAAACAGTATGAGGAAATCTGTCTTTTCCCTGCATTGTACTCATAAGTGCCAGCATCGAAGCAAACAAAAGTTTTGTCCTTTCTAGAATCACAGGAAATATATAATGTTACCCAAATTCCTTCCAACCTTCCCTCTCCTACTGCTGAATATCCAGTACTGTCCATAAATACATCTTTGTCTAATTTAATATGTTCAATATATAAAGTGATATGCCATGCCACTGCGAGTTCAAAATCTTTAACAGACTGGAATCCAGTGATGTCTAAAAGTGGGTAGATGACAATAGCACGTGACAGAATATTTGGAATTAATTTATGGTGTAGCTTATTTTGTCTTACTCAAAAGTAAGGGCAGATCCTCAGCTGGTCTGAATCACCAGCTTCAGTAAAGTCAATGGAGCTATGACAATTTATACCAGCTGAGGATCTGCCCCTGAGTAGGCAATGCTTATCCTTAAGAGACTACAGTGCAGTTTAGAAAATAGTATAATTATAGGTATAAAAATAATTATAGTTAGAGTCACTTTATGCATACCTGCTGTAGTAAGGCATAATTATAATATGTGATGGATAATTCACTAGTGTATTACAGTACACGGACCATGAGTTAAGGTTAAGGGCCATGTGTGGATTTCCCAATAATGTTAATGAGAGATTCATCTGTGGGCCAAAAGCAAAACATAAGACTAAGTGTTTTGTGTCACTGGTAACAAGTTGTACAGTATATTATGATTAACAGGAATGGAGTTGTACTCTTTCATAGAATATTTTATGTAAATATTATTATAATCATATAAATATATACAAACATTATACACACACACAGAACAAACACCTCTCACACAAAATCTCTGCTATCCTCTGTTAGGGGTTCTATTCAGAATACAACTATATATTTTTATATCTCAAAACCCCAACATTTATATGAAAAAAACCCTTTTTCTTATCCATACAAATTTCATGTTCCACATTCCCTCTTTTGGATAAATGCATTCCTACTTTATGTGTATTTATAAGACAGACAGAAAGATATATGAGAGAGAGAGAGAGAGTTCACATATGCACACAGGTATAATACATATATACACCCAGGTATATACATTCATATGCATGTCCAAGAATTTCTAGATGTGATCATAATAAATAATTGAAAAAGGATTCAAAAATTTTGAAGTTCACCTTTCGATAACATTCTGATCTTGGATTTTTCACAGTTTTTATCTTTTTCTTTGTTTTTATCCTTCTCTTTTTCTTTCTCAGAGTCATCTTTACTAGATTTATCCTCTTCTTGTAGACTGGGGAAGCTCGAAAGCTGTAGTTGTATTGACTCCTGTTGAAAAAAATATAATAATTTAGGGCCAGATTCAGTAAAATTTACATGGATTCCAATCTGAAGAGATTTGCATTAGGGAGTGCACAGCTAGAAAAACTGAAGCCAGATATAATATTTTTCCTATTGAGTAAAATTAAATCTTATCGGTAGAATAATGCACTCTTTGGCTCAAATTCTGCCCTCAGATATGTGTGTGCGCTGCTCCCAGTGAAGTCAGAATTTCTTCCTTAATATTTGCAAACTAAGACCTCTGAGCTTACAAATATTAAAAGGTACATTATTCTCTACTTTCAGTAATTAAACTTTTCTCTCAATAATTATAACACTGAAAGTACATTCTTATATGTGTTCTTCTTCTAATGAACCATTCTATATCTAGAGAGATATTGCAAATGCTAGATAAAGACCAAAATAATGTCCACAGAAATTTTTTGTGCAAATTCATATAAAAAGTGTTATGCAGACATATGGTGCTATATAACTTAAACTCACTTTTCAGGCCCTGAGAATAAGAGAACGCCAATAAGGGATAATATGCATTGCGGAAAACTGAGTTTAGCTATCAAGTTTATCACGTAAAAAAAAAAAACATCTGGAAACATGGCCCTTAGCAAAGATTAAAAAAAAAAAAAATGAGTACTGCAGTTTTCAGTACAGTGGGTGTGCTAACTGAATTTCTTCAGTGCATCAGAAATCCATGTCCTAAAGATTTTGACACTTCAAAGATTATGAATTCCTTTGAAACTGCACTTGTTAGAAAACTGGGAATTCATGGTGTTTGGCCTTTTTTGTTTTGCTTTTGAGAAATCATTATTCTCCACTTACATTGGATTTTTTAGACAACAGTAAAAAACGAGTTGCTATTTGATGAAATACATAAACAATGCTGTGATAAACTTCAAAAGAATGGAATCTGACTCCAAGAAGGAAAAGAAAGTATGGCTAAGTATTCACACTGTTTTGAAGAAAAATGAATGAACAAAATCAAATATTTAAGTTTTGTAAAAATACATGCTTGCATCAAACTGTGGCAAAATCAGCAGTATTAAAAGTGCCTTTAACACATTGGGGGCCTATATAATTGGTAAGCTACGGCTGCATCATTGACGACGTCCAAATTAACAATTATTTAAAAATAGCCTGATCGCTAGCAAATTCCCTTCTATCATAAATTTTATAGATTGTTTTTCTGTACATCAGCAATCTCATTACAATATTTTAACCTAAAGGGTATTTTTCAGAAGCAGAACGTTAGTAACTCAAATGATGCCTGCAATAACTATTACAAATCTTAGAGTTATTAAAAAGAACCACTAAAAATCAGTCAACAAAACAAAAGACAAAAGTCCTAACAAAACTAGCTATTGGTGTCACAGTAAGATAGGAAGTCAAAATTGCCTTTGCTGAATCGGTGTCTTATTCTTTTCATGAAGCTGAAATGTGGTACAGAAGACTTGAGATGCAAAGCACTGTAAAAATGAAAGCAAAACCCTGTGCAAAAAAATATTAACTGGGGTTTATTTTCTCAATCTCTGTTTTTGTTACCATAAGGCAGAAATGTTAGGAGAATGATGCACTGAACATAGAAAGAGAATGGGAAATCTCAATCATATGAAATAAGGATATACAGGAGAATATCCGCTAACTGCTAAGTTGCACTTAATGGACTAAAGTATGTTCTCCTTTCACTTCCTGAGGAAAAACTGCAGGTAAATGTTTTGTTCTGATGACAGGATTTTGTACGAATCACTGCCACAAGATCGTTCAGAACAACTTCAGATTCCCTGGGCTATCTAATGCTGGGTGATTCTGTCATTAGTTCTTCAAAACAGAGGAAAAAAGTATGGAACTGGCATCCTCCGCACTTTAATCCTGAACTATTAAAATGGCTATTAAGATGCACCTATTTTGACGAGAAGAAAAAATGACAGACTTCACATGTAGCATAAACACACATGTAAACATACCGGATCTACTTTGTGTTACACATATACGATTCTGCTATAATATTTGGTTGCTCTTGAAGAAACACACAAAAGGGCTGCAGAGTCGTGAAAGCAATCTATTATTTTTTTTGTTATATTTATTTTTATTGATTTTTCTCAATAGTAAAATACAACATTTATAAGTACATTGATACAAGGTAAGTATAGTGAATAACAAAAGAAGTGTTCAAATTGCAATAATACACTGATAAGTCAATAGTATAACATTATTGGCAACATTCCTTTTAAGTAAGGACATAGTGAATCATCAGGTAAGCGTTCAAGATCAAGTAATACAGGTAACAAGATTTTTCCTACACAGGAAAATGAAGGCAAATTTTCAAATATCAATACAAACATCAGGGTTGCAGTACAATCCATACCCTGTAGTTCTGGCAATGTACCGTACATTCTCTGGTAATCAAAACCCTGTGCTTTGTAAACTGCGAAGATAAACTAATAAAAATGTAATTCAAAATAAACTCAAAATATGCTTCTTTCTCCTTTAAAGTAAAAGTAAACCATTTCAAATGGCACAACATTTCCAGTATCCTTCAGCCAGTCCAAGGAGGAAAGTGCAGGTCTAGCTTTCTATTGCAAAGCTAATCTGCATTAGTAAGCAAAAGGCCAATATAAGAGCAAAGCATAGTTTCTATCTACTCGAGAATTCAAAACCAATTATCTCTTTACACGAGACAGATGTTGGGAGTCCAGGGATACTTTAACTCCTGTGATCTTTTCAGTATAATCAAAGAATTCTTCCCAGTAACTGGTCAGACCAGGGTAGGACCAGAGGATGTGCGCAAGTGACCCCTCCTCTGTCTGGCATCAGGGTGCGGTCTGGGAGAAGTATTTTATCCCAAAACCTGCCTGCCTCTATGGAGTTAAACACATGTCCTCTGCAGTACATTATCAACTACTATGCGATGTTTAATACAATCTCTTATATTTATATTATTCTCCTTTTCATTCTCCATTAAACAATAGAAAACACAAATAAAATGCAGAACAAAAGCCACACATTTTTGAATAATGCAAGTTAAGTTAAAAGCATAGGGTTTTTTAAATATATACCTACAACTATAAAATAACCTGTCAATTTCCCTACTGCATAATCTTCATTGTAAAGCAGTGAACACTTGGAGAAGTTCAGCTGCTAAACAAGATCTGGTTTTTGGTCTTTCAAAAAATAAATATAAATGAATGAATGAATAAATAAATAAAAATCCTCTCCAAACTTATGAGTATAAAGGGAGAGTTCAGTTTGTTTCATTTCAAGTCAATAGAGGAAAGTCAAAGAAAGTACACTTAAAAGTGATTGTTTGTTTTGTTCTGAGCTCACAAAAGTCATTTTCTCAATCTCCTTCTCTCTATGGCTAATCTCATTTGTCAGTAAAACAACTGAATCTTCAAGTACCAATGCTGGCAGGTTTTCAGGGTTTTTTTGTTATTATTTAAAAAAAATCTTGTTTGCCTGGTCAAGTGAAAATGACGACGACAGTTTTTGGTGGTTTTGTTTTTTGGGTTTATTTCTTGTTTTTTTGCAAGCGAGCCTAGAACTGTTTTCCAGAATCTGAGTCTGCTGGATCGAATTGCCAAGATGTTTTGGTCCAAAAGGTGTTTCTTTGGAATAAATGGAATACAAAATGGAATCCTACTCAGTATAATGCACCCTCTCTTCTCTGCCAATGTATTTATAGAGAGTCAAATATCTGTGTAGTATTATGAAGTGCATACTGGGGGACTGATACATAATGGATCTCAGCTGAACTAGAAACCAGAATGTATTTAGAACTGTATCTGGTGTAGCCTCAAAAGAGATAGCCTTAGGAGAAAAGAACAATTCTATCTTTTATTTATTTTTAATTTTAATCTGAATTCTTTTGAATTCTTTTCCATTTGTTGAAATTTTCAGGGGGTCTGGAAAAAAAAGCAAATAACACCCTGTGACATACTGTAAGACTACTTCAATATTTCAAAACAAAGTATACGCTAAGCCAGATAACTTCATAAAATCTTGTACATTGTCCGATGTAAATATTTTTTTTTTTGCTTTCCCCAAAAATACTGTTAAAAGCCCAATTAAGTAACATGATCATGCAAGTGAAAGTGGAAGTCAACCATGCAGCTAACGGCCATGATTTCAGATGTACCTGATTATCATGAAGACCTTCTGCTCCCAGTCGAGGGGATGATTCTTCACACACAGCAAGACTCCGGACCAGTTTCCCTTTAGCTCCTGACTGAATAAGATAGAAAGAAAACAAAACAAAAGAAACTACTGCTGACCCCAAATCTGCAAATGTGCCAATCATCCCAATGAATTTCAAATAGTCAAGTACTTGTCCAGCAAAACTACAGCAGATTCTGTCCAGCAAGTCATTTGACACATGGGTTTGGCTTTTAAACGCTTTTGCTACACTTCACTTCAACTGAAAATCATAAAAGCAAAAAACAAAAAAAATCTGGTAACACAGTCAAAGCAACAACTCTGTTTCCTGTAACCAACAGCAACAGAGCTGAACAGTGACAAATTTTAAAAGTTGTATTGACCTACCCTTGGAAAACATTATTAAAAAAAAAAAAAGAACAGCAAGTGAGCTAGCAGATTTCACACTAACTAGCTGTCTTCCTCCTACTCAACCTTTTTAATCTCTAAAGCTTTGGAAACTTGATTACTCCACTTAAATAAAATTCAAATAAAACATTAATTACAAAAGAAAAATGACCCGAGATTTTTCTTCTCCTGTTGCACACACAAACACAAACACAGATCACACATACAAGTACATAGCAAGCCCAATAACCAATGTATGATTGCTAAATAAAGGGGAGATTGACACTTAATATCTTGTGAAACTCCTCTGCTTGTATGCCACACGATTATGAAGAGAAACTGAAAATAAAAACTCATTGTTGTATATGAAAACAGCCACCTGAATGGAACTTTTTATCACCTTATCAGCTCAGCATGCAATATGAAACCTTACCTTGGATCTCTTTTTCTGCTGGTTCTGGTTTACACCTCGTTTCTGTGTGTAACAAATTGTCACTTTAGTGGAAAATGCACACAATAGGAATATCAGCATACTTCATTAAATCCTTCTCAAAGCAACCCTTTATTATTTGCTGATTGCAAAGTAACAACATCCTAATGCAACTCCAAAAGAGTGGGGAGCCAAGAATTCCCTCTGCTGTATGCATTAATCTGATCAGCATAAACAAGATGCAAACCTGATGCTTTGCAATGTTATGCTCAAATAAAAAACACGATAAAAAGACAATACTGAAGTAAGCTTCTCTCCCTCTCTAAACTCCTTCCCCTTTTGAGCTGGTCAGTAGCCCCATAAATTGCAGTCCCTCTTTCTTTTAATATCCTTTTGAGTAAAAAAAATATTAATCTGATAAAGACTCAAGTGTTTAATGAGCTTTCTTTAATTTTGCATAACAAGAGAGTTACCGCTTTGTTAGCAATAATTGTTATTTTTAAAATGAAACTCACTGTAAAACTAAGAAATACATCAGTCTCTATGAATTCTGTGAGTCCATCAGATTAAGATAATGTCTGAAATATCCCAAGAGGGAAAACTGTCAGATAAATATTTTACTGTATTTTATAATGGGTGCGCAGCAACGGGCTCCTTAGCAATAAAAAATACTACCAATAATATAACAACAATAAGAAAGAAAGAAAGAAAGAAAGAAAGAAAGAAAGAAAGAAAAGCAAGCATGAGGAGAGGAGAATAGAAAAAATCTAGCCAAACAAAAGACAGTAGAAATGGCAATGTAATAATAACACAGTGACATGGCCATCCAAGGTCCTTTTTCTCCTTACCTGGAGGTCCGTCTTGGCATCACTCAGCTTCTCCTCCTTTTCCTCTGCTTCCAAGCTTTCCGTTTTATTAATGATGCAGTTCTCTGGGGTTGCATCAGAGATGGCAGACTCCTGCTCTTTGGCAGTTTCCTCCACTGTCTCCTGGTTCAATTTACCTTGCTCAGACATTCTCCCAGACACAAATTAAAACAAGATTTGGTGACCTGGATGGTCAAGACATCAAAAAAAAAAATGGGGGAGGGAGGTGAAATTTTCACTCATTTGAGAACAAATATTTATCATTTCCTTTGATAACAAACCACAATAACAAACTCAGGCATGCAGGGCAATACACTCCAGCAGAAAAACAAATATATTGAATCGACACTGGGAAAGAGTGGAGTTGAAATATGATAAATAAAACAACTTGGTTTCAAACACGCTTAGCGGTAGAGAATGTAAACCACAGTTAAGGTACAGTAAGCCCTCACGCCTCGCTCTCCTCCCACAGCCAAGGAGTTGCTGCAGAGGTGAAGAGCGGGATGGAAAGGAATATTTTTTTTTCAAAATAAGTCAGATTGGTCAAATAGATGTCCCATTTACACTTCCGGGTCATAGGCATGTCAGTGCTCCCCTCCTCTAGCATCTCTCTCATAATAAATACATACACACACAAACACACACAAATAAAGCACCCCCAAGAGGAGGACTACTGCAGATTTCTACCACTTCGCTATTGCCTGGTGTATAGAGAGAGAGAGACAAAACCTTCATTACAGGCACATAAAAAATTAAATTCAGCTGAAGAGGTAATAATTCAATATAAATATGAAATCTAAATTTGGCAATAAAGCTCTCAGGGTCAACATCTCTAGACATCAAACTGACAGCTCCATTATTAAAATCAAAAGCTTCTTCCCAAACCCCATGTCACGCTCCAGCACTATGGAAATCCTACTGGAAACCCTTGGCAAGTAGCTCTAATGAAGATATCTTAACTGCACTGCATTACTCTCAGCTCACAATGAACTGTTGTACAGAAGCTCTAAAAGGCTTTTCAAAGTTAAAGCCTATTATTATTTTTCCTCTTTCTACCCAAAACACCCTCCCGGCACCTCCCCCACTGATCAATTGTCAAATGAGTCTCATGAATAATTTAGCTCTCTCCCCCCCCTTTTCTTTTTTTCTTGTTTTAAGATGTGTCTGAAAGAAAAACAACTGTGTGGAAAAGGGGAGTTAGTTCAGAAACAGATTTCAGTGCAATAGCTTGCCCTTTCCCAACAGTATAACAATGGCTATTAGACAAAACTATATTTTGCCACATTTCTTTTACAGCTTGTAATAAACATTCAGCACTTTTTTTTCAGTCTGTTATTTTGAAGGGAAGTACAAAAGATTTTAAAACATCAGTCATTTGGATTTAGAATTTCTGCTATCTATTTTTGGCATGTTAAGTAAAGGATGTTGAAGAGGTTCCTATATAAAGATATGTTACTGTTCCATCTCAATTTGCAACAGATCGTGGAGATTTAGCAGAATTAGATTTTCTGAACTGTGAGTTTCATACCTGTGTGTTTATGAATACTAGGACAGGGGCTGTAAGTTTACAATCCACACACAGTACAGTCCATAAGCAATTCAATAAATTTCTCAAAGAAATGTATTGCTGCCAATAGAGCCCAATTTTTTACTGTAAAAACATAATGATGCTGGTTAATTTTTGGCTATTGTGCACTTGTGTGTGTAACTCAAATTCACTGAAATTTTCACACACACACACACACACTGTCTTTAGGTGTACATTGTATGTATAGTGTATCTATACACAGAAAATATTCACAAATACAAACAAAATTATAGATGCAGATTAACAACTGTAACAAACAAGCCATGTACCTTCAAAGCAGCTTTAATTCTCGATGTCTTTCTAGCTGCTTCTGTTGCTCTTCAACGGTTAAATCCACACAAATGATCAATGACAACATGAGTCCCATGTCCCCACTAACAGTTCAGAATGCCAGTCCCCATGCTCTTCCTTTAGACAGTTTTACAGATCATCATCAACCTGGAAAAAGACAAAAAGTAAATAATCATGGTAATAATCATGGTAAGGTTAAGGATGCAATAAATAGGACCAGATTTCTAACACTAATGACCAGCTTCAAGCAAATCACTTTCACAGCTTGATCCAGCTCCACCTGTCTCAAAACTGCCTGCTTCTTCTCTAATGAAGGCTAGAGCCGGCTGTTCAAGTCATAACAGCTCCTACGCAAAGAGCTAAAATTATCAATTGCATTATGCACTGAAGATTACTCACTTCAATTTTAACCTTTTTTAGTGAATTCTAGCACTTTTCACATAAAAAAATTAAGATAATCTAGTTTGCTTCAATGGAAATCAATATTATCTGCTTCTCTGCTTTTTAACCAAAGCTTCAGCCCAATTAAGGATTACACAATATTTTAAAGAGGTTCCATGACTGCTTTTAGAAAGTAATCTCGATAAGGGTACAGTTCATTTACATGTCAGTTTAATGAGGCATATCTGTCAAATAAAAGCTGAAATGATCAGGGGAGGGACCATGAAAAACCAATTCCCCCGAACAATGGAAATCGGTGCAAACTTTCCTTTAGGCAGTATGTAAAAAAACAACATACTGAGATCTCTCTCTATATATATTATTGCTCAGAGAGCAAGACTGCGGGTTCAGTTACTTCAGAAATGCAATGCAAACGCCATTCGTCAGGACTGTTACTGCCAGCTGAGTATGAGGTTTGACAGAAAAGGAACATTTTGAGAGGGATTTACTAACTATGGTCATGTGGAAAAATTGTCATGATGCAACGAGTCTTGTTGAAATTTCCATATGTGCAGTGGCCAAGGTAATTTGGGGGAAGGGGATAGAAGAAAGGCAAAAGCATCCCCAAAGGAACAGAAATGAAGTTCACTTGGTAAGAAAAACAAGCGGCATATTATCAGAGTCTATTCTGATGTACATGGTTTTAAATTGCAAACAATTGCAACTGCTGTACTGTATGATATGACGAACTGTATCTTACAACCCATTTCATTTAGCTAAACACTACAAAGCAGAACAGGAATGTAACAATTTTTAAGATCATATTCTGATCTCTCCAGAAATTCAGTGCTGTGTAGGCAAAGAATATTTAGTTACACAGCCTTTTATATTTCCCAAGAGGTAAACATAAATATTTATTTTAAGATTGTATCCTCTCATCCCCTAAACCAGTATATAATCTGTATATAGCAATAAAACTACTCGTTGCAGGATCGTTAATTGTCCTCTCAGAAAAATGCACTTTTCGGAGGTCCAACACTAAGGTGAGGGGAACAGTAAAACAATCTTAATAGCATACAGCAGAGCAATTATATATAAGTGAGCCTACTAATGGAGCCGACAGAGGTAAAAAATTAATTCACTGACCCAATGAAATTGGCAGGAAGGCACACTACTCCCATGACTCTCTTTTGCCCCCACCTCAAAATAAAAAAACTGATCTAGTATATCTCAATTCAATACAAGAGTCAAAAAGAAAAGAAAAGAAAAGAAAAAGAAAAAGAAAAAGACAGAGCACTGTGAAGTCCAGAAGCTCCAAAGTTATGAGGGAAATAGGAGGTAGTTGTAACAAAACCTCGCCAAAAATTAGCATGTAATTTCAGGATTCCACACACTTTTTGCAGCATTGCCACATATAAGCTAAATATTCACAAAAAGGTATCTCAGATTTCCTCATATTCACCAGCTAGAGAAATCTGCCGAGTCTCTAGCAGACAACAACATTTCTGGTTCTGTGCCACAGATCTCAAAATGAAATCTTATCATACATATTAAGGAATATTTTTATAAATGGAGACCCACACATTGTTATGCTTAAGATATCTAATGCCAAGACTTTGGGAACTCTGCTGAATCTTAGAGATTGAACAAAAGATACAGGCATTTCACCAAAATTGCATAAGTCAGTGGGGAAAGAAGCATACACAGTGTTTGAGCAGCATCTCTCAGACCTGCTGTGCAAACATCTTTTAAAAATATAAAAAAATTATATTCCCAGCATGCATTTCAACATTTTGTTGTAGAAAACCCAGGAAAAAATGGATTTTTGTGAGCGGAAATCAAGCAATCTTCAATGCTTATATACTGACATATGGGCATAGGGATTTAAGCAATCATACAGTTTTACAGGGACAAATATTTTTGTAACCATTTGTAATTATTCCCTGAGCCAAGAGAACAAATGAAGTGAAGAACTGAGTGGGATATCAGCCACAGTTCTGCTTTCTCATCCTTCCTCCAATACACATTTCCATTCATTTAGGAGAAAATTTACATACAATAGTTATAATTCATATTACAATATGTGAGATGTACTTTTAAGCTGAGATTTGCAAAGGAACCCATGCTGAACTGGCTCTCCATGGGAGCTCCCTTGGGCGCCTTTGAAATCCCCAGTGTTATATAATAAACTTTAAGATATATATTAATAAGGGAAAATAGTCAGAAAAATACCTGTAAAATGGCGCCCTTTAACTCCAAATACGTTTCTGCTCCCTGTGCATTTTCAAGATATCAATTTATTTAATGATCAACACAAATCTCTTACTATTGCTAGTCCTGCAGTGTCTATACAGCTATGGGAAAAGCATGCTGAATTTTTCTCTACCTTGCACATCAACGAAATTGTCAGCTATGTTCTTACTGCCAAACCTTCACTATGGAGAGTGAGGCAGAATACATGCAGTTCTGCTTTCAGTCTCTAGGCTGAGGTTGCAAAGCTTGTGCTTAGAAAAAAAAAAATCTTCCAACTTGCAAGGGAGCAAATTTTATAGGGATTGCTGAGATTTTTCAAGAGACAAGGCAGATAAGGTAATTTTATTGGACCAACTTCTGTTGGTAGAAGGTACACGCTTTTGAACTACACAAAGTTCTTCTTCAGGTCAAGGAAAGGAATTACTGTGTCTGAACTAAGAACAAGTGGGACAGAGTTAAGCATAAGGAGGTAGGAGGTCACTGTACCCAAATTTGAAAACTTGAAAATCCTACTCAAAAAAGTCAGAGAGAGAAGATAAGGCACCTTACAAAGCCATTTTTAGAGAGCTACTTAAATAAATATAATGCAATGGGTTAATACACCGGTTTAAAGAACCCCATGATGGGTGTATGCTATGGAAATACAGTTGTCATCTATTAAATTTATTAATAAAAAATAATTTATTCTGTGGTAACTGGGGACTTGCCCTACCCATGGTTTGTGCTAAGCCCAGGTGAATTGGTGAGGATGCTACTTTAACGCAAAGGAAAAGAGATAGCATGAGTGTTAAACCATGTACCATAATTTATTCATAAATAGCACATAGCACACTGATTCTGGGGGGAAAAAACTGTAAAAAAAGAACCTGAGTAATTTAAGTGAAAGGCTTTAAAAAAAAAAAAACTGCCTTGAAAAGGAAGTGATAAAAATATATATTATACAACAAAGTGGTGAGTGAAAACTTTCAAGTATCAAATACATTTGCACAATAATTAAACACAAGTTGAAATAGAAACAGTCCTCTGACAAAATCTGAAAAAAGAAAGTTAGCAATATATAAAGGCACTGTGTGTATTAAAAGCTTGCAAACAAATCTTGGGCCTGATTCAGTGTTCCCTCAGCTCCTACTGATGTCTCCTAAGAATGTCCTTTAACACATCAAAGGATCAGGCCTCACACCTGTAAGTCAATGAAGACCCCCCTCTAACAGATTTGAGGGTGTTCATCTGAGACATTCAGAACTTGACAGGATCAGACCCTAATCACAAATACATTCTCTAAACAGATATGCTAAGTAAAAAGGCTGAAGAAGTGCTTGTAGTGCTAGGGTGGGTAACCAGACTGGAAAGGGGATGATATAGCCTGTGGCTGGATATTGGGTTCCCTCCCACTTCTCAACAACATTAATTTTACAGGACAGGTCCCTTATCCATCCAAACTCACAAAATATGAGACCGCACAATAGATTTTGGGTGGGATTTTAACAAACGTAGTATTTCAGAGCATCCATGAAATATAGGAGCATACAATCAGGGATTCTTTATCCTCACAAAGAAATGTCACTCATAATTCCCAATATACATGATTCAACAATAAAAAGGCAGCCCTCACCAGTAATTAGTGCTCTCTTTGGAATCCTGGAAACCATAGGAAATTTATTTTATTCCCCTTTCATTTCTCCCCTTTACCCCCCCCCCCATGACTTATTGGTCCTCTTCATCTTGACTGGTCCATTGAAATATGTACTAACTATTTATGTTAAACAATCTGTTCCACCTCGTATTTAGCTGAGACACTCTGAGCACATTTCCCAGAAGTGAGGAAGAGCTCTGTGCAAAGTTCAAAAGCTTCTCTCTCACCAACAGAAGTTGATCCAATAAAAGATATTACCTCACCCACCCTGTCTCTCTAATGTCCCGGGACCAGCGCAGCAATAACAACACTGCATACAAGAAAAGTATTACAAAATAGATCTGCCTATATTGGTCTCAGGGTTGTCAACTGTTGTGATTACAAGCATGAGTTCCATGTTATTTAGTGTTTTGTTTAAACCCAAGCTCCTGGAGTCAAGTGATTACGGGAAAATCTCAACTTTAATTTAAAAACAAATAAGCGTCTTCTAGCCCTCATGGTTGCAAAGAAAAGCTTGAAAATATGATCTTTTAAGACTCAAAAACCAGAAGGCAAATGAAAATAATGCATTATTTATGTTTAAAAACACAATTTTTAACCAAATATGATTTTTTAACCCTTTTGGTTGGCAATGTTGTGTTCTTGCTTTTTCTCACTGCTGTCTTTATATCCGGCACACCAGAAACACATGCATATACTTGAGAGAAAAAGACAAGAACAAGTTCTAAATCTTCACATACCAGGATATGAATAATCAATCTATCCCAGATAAGAAATATTCAACCTCAGACCCACTATGGAAAAACAAACAGAGGGAATGCTACTAGTTGTTCAATGATCCTTAAAAGGCTGAAGGTAAGTCCTCAAATACAAAGATTGGAAAACATTTTAAAAGTGATCTTAGTGTTCTTGAAGCTTTGGTTCTCCACACACAAAACAAACGCTGCAATGGCAGTAGCAAATCAAGTTTCTCCACACTCCCTTACCAATATCTCCCAGCCATGGGCAGGGAGAGGCAGAACCATCTCTCTTACCTCAGTTTCTATGTTCATTTATTACTGGCCTCTCAACTGAGAATGTTAATTGAGGTATGTCTTCAAAGCACCCATGGCTGGCCTGTGCCACCTGACTCAGGCTCACAGGGTCGGGTAGGAGTCTGGGCTTCTGCGAGGTGCGACAATGCCAGAGCCCAGGCTCTGTCCAGCCCAAGCCCGTAAGTCTACACAGGAATGAAACAGCCCCACAGCCTGAGTCCCACGAGCCCAAGTCAGCTGGCACAGGATAGCCGCAGGTTTTTCTTTGCAGGGTAGCCATACCCTTGAATACTGGTTTACTACAAACTGTGCTGAGGCCACCAACACATTTCATACAGACCTCCAAAACAACCATCAAATGATAACAACTGTCAAATCCCAGACAACTAGACTGAATTTGAATGGTTCTGGATCACGTTATTGACCATTTGAGATATCCCCAATTGCCTTTAAAAAGAAAAGATGACAACAAATGATAAGATCTTTGGCTGCTGCTAGAGGAACAGAGGGAAACTCAAATAATGTTGGGTTCTCTTTTCAACTGGCATATTAAATGTGAAGTATCGAAAAGACAACAACAAAAATGAGCAGATACGAAAGTGGAGAATACGTTATATAATTGAAACTGCGGAAGGAATTTAGGTGGGCAAAATGCAGTTACTCAAATTACAATTTAGGTAGGACACTGGAATAAAACACTCCTTATTTTGCAAAAAGTGCTGTGAAAGTTTTAATGTCAAACAGTCAAGACAATAGCTTTATATTTTATCAGAAAGACAGGCTTTCCACCAATACACTGTATCCTAAAACCAGGTATACAATTAGTACTGATTAAGGGTATATTTACACTGCAGCTAGGAGTGTGCTCCCAGCGCAAGTGGACAGACACACCTAACTGCGCAAACATTAGCAGTGTAGCCGGCTATAGTACAGGAGGAGACTCAGGTTAGCTGCCCGAATACGTACCCAGGGCCTCCAGGCAGATTGTATTCAGGCTGCTAGCCTGAGCTGCTACCCGCACTGTCCTTGGGTACACTGCTATTTTTTGAGCACTAGATCAAGCAGAGCTAGCGCACATTTGTTAACTCTCACTAGGAAACATGCTCCCAGCTGCAGTATAGACATATTGTAAGAGTATAATCTTTTAGGATTATTCTCTTGAACTCTTGATTATACGCAATGAACTTTGCCTGCATATAGCTCACTGTACCATCAGGGCCTAAATTATCAACACTAGCTCTTGAAGCATCCTGGGTTTTTTCCTTGGAACTGTCTCATCCATGTACTTATCATACTCAGCACTAACCCGCAGTGTGGGAACTGGCATAGTTTGAGGTGCTATTGCTACAGGTACTCACCAAGTTCTATGAGAGAAAATACAGCACAGACTGTATGCCATACACATCAAATGAATCAGAGAAACTAAGGAAAATTTAAAAATTGTAATTTGTACCTCTTAAAATCCAAATAAAATACTCTATATTTTGAGTACTTAAAATATTTCCTATTTTCCTAATGGCAAAGGCATCCCGGCCTATTTTTTCTGTCAGTGTCTCACAGTATAGTACAGTTTTCTAAAATGTTGCTCTCCCAAAACATGAGATACTTCTAGTTTGCCTCACATGTAAATTAACTATACGTAAGGCTTCTCTTATTTCTTTCTTCACTTTTTTAAAGTTTATCTGGAATAACACCAAAAGCACTTTGCCTCTGAAGAACAAACGTCTAAATGGACTGGGAATGATGCACTGGTGCCTTCCTAAGTCATACTGAGTCTAGCTAAGTCATCTTTGAGAAAAATGTCTTAAAAGAGCACAGGATGAGACAGATCAAACTCGTGTAAAGTACAGTTTGTGTACAAAAGTACTATAGATCTTCTCCTTGGGGAAATTTTTCTGGCTAGTTTCTCCTGGAGCAAGTCCTCTTATAATAACTCAGTATATGGATGAAACATGATTTCATAAGCACTGCTCTATACTTCTTTCAATACTTGCCACTGGACTGACATATTCCTGTAATAGAGACACAAGGTGGGTGAGGTAATGTCTTTTATTAGACTAACTTCTGTTGGTGAGAGAGACAAGCTTTCGAGCTATACAGAACTCTTCTTCAGGTCTGGTAAAGGCAGTCAGTGTCACAGCTAAATACAAGGCTGAACAGATAGTTTAACATAAGTAGTTAGCACATATTCTAAGGGACCATTCAAGGTGACACCCCTGTATTCATAGGACAAAAAGAGGGGTTAGTGGGTTACATTTAGTGGACAGTATTTAACTGTGACACTCTGAGTATCTTTCCCAGACCTGAAGAAGAGCTCTGTGTAGCTCAAAAGCTTGTCTCACACCAACATAAGTTGGTCCAATAAAAGATATTACCTCACCCACCTTGTCTCTCCAATTACCTGGGACTGACACAGCTACAACAACACTGCATTCCTATAATAAGTTGCAGAAATGAATTACGCATTACTCTGCCTCTCCTGTTATCCACCTAATGTTCTCCTAACTCCCAGTTTATAATGGTTCCTGTACTCATCCTTCCATTCCTTGTCAAAACTGTATATTTTCACAAAGTAGCTTAATTGGCAAATACTAAAGGAAAACAATTGCTAGCAGCAGAACACTGTACTATAGGAACATACCTGAAACTAAGTACTACAATTATCTTACTGTACAAATACTGACCACAGAAGACCAGGGCCTTTTAAAAAGGAGAGGATCTACCCTTCCCCCCACTTTTTGACCACTTAAATTAAATATTATGGTTATGCCTGCTAGTCATAATACTATTCTCTCTCACAAAGCTAGCATGTAGGTAAAGAAAAGTTATACTCTTTTCTGAAAAAAAAAAAAATCAATAAATCTCTATCAGGTTTACAAATTACCAGGGAGATAATAGGAAAAAAGGTCTATTTTTTCCATTTAACTGTAATCCTCCTCCCCATAGAAACTGGAAAAAAAAATTATTTTTTTTTACTAACATACATTTTTTACTGTTTAACCTCTTTTAATACAGAATACACTTGTAAGCACATGTTCCAAACAATTTCTATAGTCAGGGCGTAATCCTATACCCATTAAAGCCAATGAGGGGAAATAGATCCTCTGATACTTTCTGCTGCAAGATTATTTTATTAGGATTATGTTGGTTTACCTCTTCTAATTTGCCTAAATCTTGAATGTTATAGCTTTGAAGAGACATGAGGAGATCTGATAAGCATCTCTCAGCTCTTCCTATTTGGTACACAAGAGCCATGCCTTTATCAATTTTTTCTAATTAACACCAACTGGAAAACAGGCAAATACAATTCCTGGGCAGATACATCAAAAGGTAAATATAAAGAAAGACTCTAATGTGTAAATCAATCTGCTACTGCATTCTTAACTTAAAGAAAACTGATGCAACCATCTATTCAAATCAAAGGCCAGAAACAAGCCCATGATGTGCAATATGGCACTTCCTAGCTGCCAATTCTGTTGAACAAACTTTCCATGAATTGGTATTAACACTGGTAAAAAACGCATAGTAGGCAAAAGAATACACTGTATATGGAAAAAAAAATAAATATTATTTGTTTTGTATGCATATCCCTGTATAGTTATAAGATTCAGAGGATCTCAACATTATCAACATTAATCTCTTTGTTTGATATCTTCTCAAAGAAAATAATTACCTAAATCATTCCTCTGGCTGAAGTAATACTCATGTCAGAGATGCCAGAAGAATGTAAAGTATTAGTTCAAAAAAACCTAACACTCTATACAAAAAGCAAAATATGAGCCCAATTCAAAACTCACTGAAGTAAATAGGGTGACTTTAGGGGATTTTTGATCAGACCCTAAAACTCCATATTGCTTGTTGTTGTTTTTTTTCTTTTCCCTGTTGGCAGGAAAACAGTTCTACACCTTGATTTTAATTGTGTTCAGAAGAGAATGAAGTTGGGGACAGGAAGACTGGATTAGAATTCCTGATCCTGAATCTCCAAAATGTTACTATTTGTACTGCTATAGTGCCTAGGAGTCCTAGTACACATTCAAAGCAAAAAGAGGTTCCCGGAGCCTCTTGTATAGAACAAGGAAGAGTCATTTTTGTCTAAGTTTGGAGATGGTCACGACAAACTAATGAGAGCAACCATTTATGCACAATCTCAGCCCCAAATGGTAGAAATCTCATGAGAACAATGGATGGTATGGCGTTTGTAGCATTCCAGATAGCAGAACTCTCCCAAGGACATTTTCATGTCAGAAGAGTTGATGAGATTTTTGGCAGTGTTGAATTTGGGCCTCAAATCTAATCCAGATATTAACACTACCATCTCTATTTAAAAAAAAAGAAAAAAAATCAGTTTTGTTGGTTTCATGAGCATTCTGAAGATTATCACAGAATTGTTTTTTGCGACTCTTTCTGTTATAGCTTTTCCTCATTGTTTACAGTCTCTCTGAAAACAAAAGAAACATAAATGAAGTTTTAAAAATACAGTACCCGCCACACACAGGCACTCTTTTCATTGTATTTTGGGTGTCGGTTAAATGCAGCTAAGTGATGAACGTCACTCATTACAAAGAAAAGAAAATGATTAAGAGCTTGATAAAAAGCCCACTGAAAACACAGGAGACTTTGGATCAGACTCTGTACTTGCTACTGTAAGGTTCTGAACACCCTCAACTTAGGTTTACTTCTAAGAAGATGCTCAGCAGCTCAGAGGATCAAGTCCTACAATAAAAATGATGATCTGAAAATTTATGTCTCATCTTGTTCATATCTTCCCTCAAAAAAACAAAATTGAGAATTACCATTCTTTCTTAAAATACTGGTCATTGAATGCTCAATATACAAGATGCATTGCTGCACACACATTTCCTCATCAGACATATTATACTGAATTTGTCAATGCAATAAATGCAGCAAAAATCACCTCTAAGTGATACAGCACAAAACAGAATGAAGCATAGAATTCTAGCACCTAAGAAGGAGAAAAGGGTCCTCCTCAAAGCAATTACATCAGTAAAAAAGGTGAAAGTCAAAACAGTTTACTTAGAAAAACATCAGCACTGATTCACAATGGTAGATTTTCAGCTGTGGCTTGTTACAAACTGCTGTCAAAGTCCTGTGGTTTCTACATTTATGTTACCTTTTCCAGAGGGCAATTCTAGCCCCCCAAGTGGCAAATGAACAAAATGGAAAGGGGAAATAATTTTTAAGTGTTTACTTGGTTTCTCCTCACGGACAGGAAAGAAATGCTGACAGATGGGCAAGAGAAGGAGCTAACCAGTTGGGGAAGGGATGAATATATGAACAGCGGCCTACAATATGCCTATTCAGACAGATTTTTGTCACTTGAATAAATAAAAAACAATGGCAAAACTACTGCAGATATCAAGTATTCAGTTCAGCGTCTCAAAGTTCTAGGCCATTTAAAGTTTAAAAACAAACATCCAAAAGGATGCATTTTTTAAAAGATAGAATTTTGTTTTTTTACTTATTTATTTTATGGGCTTTAAATCTTGTTACCTGAATTCAAACTTCTGAAGCTTCAAATGTGGTTTTAACATCACTATTTTAAAAAGGCTTTTATAATATCCAAAATTGTGTTTACCCTCTTGCTTGTCAGTGGAACATACTAACTGCATCAATGATCTAAAAATAAGATGTAAATTACAGAATGGAAATGTGGGAGAAAAGTTTGATACGCCATAACATATTCTGCTTCCATTCCAGAAATGGCCATATCATCACATAGTTTTCTTGCTGTGCTAAGTACCTCAAACTAAATATCAGTATGATTATAAAATGCACTTCTGCAAAAACCTTAGCACAGAATTCACACAGAGTATTTTGGCAAAGCTCATGAAAAAAAGTACAGGTGTTCACTCTTTATTGACTATGGTAGTCAGCACAAAGTAGATTTATATCAAAAGACAGACTTGTGCTACAGATTCTTTGGGGGCAAAGGTATGTTTTCAAACTTTTGCCCAATCATGTAACAATTTATGAACTGAAAGAAAATATCTTTCCATTGCGTCAAGATCCTTCAACTAATAATAGTCTTTGGAGAAGATCTCCTTTCAAATAAAAAAATTCCTCTCCCCTAAAATTTCTATGAGGTTTTAGACTGATGCTTTTGAATATACAGACTACTTATCTGGGATCAGGACTGCTGTCTATGAGTCCATTTTTACAGTCTTTACTTGGACAAAAACTCCCAGTGACTTCAGGGTTGAGGTCAAGCTGCCCAGCTTCAAAAAGTCTCAAAGTAGTTATTAATTTAAATATGCATTTTACCCTCCATTATCAACAGTTTATTATAATGGAGAAAAATGAATTTTGTAAAAATTCAGTGGTTTAAATTCTCAACTGGTGTAAATTGGCAGAGTTTCACTTAAGTCAGTGGAGCCAAGCCACTTTACATCAGCTGAGAATCTGGCCCAGTATTCCTAGATTTATTGTGAGGAAGTGAGAAGTGTTCGATTGATTCACAGGCTTCTAATTGAGAAGCCTGTGACTCATTGATTCCTCTGGTCTTTCGCTGTGACTCTAAATGTGTTAATTTCAAAATGTAACAAACAGAGCATTTCAAATACCGATGAATGCAGTAGTGTTGTCCATGACAGCAGAAAAAAAGAATGTGCCTGGTTTACAACTTTTTGCAAGGAAAAATGAAATTTAAAGAAATATTCCACAAAGTAAAAAATGTACATGCCAGAAAAAAACTAACCATTTGTTAAAGTATTCATCCTCATCACCCCCAGTGAATTTCTGGTGCACTTGTACAAACATTTTAAAGGTTCATTTATGAACAAAAGTCATTTTTCACCTATTTTAATCAGATTTTGAAGCTAACCTGATCGTCCCTGACAAGAATTAAAATTATGACTTTATATATCACAAACTCTGTTCAGTCAATATTTCTCATTACGTAATACTATGCCTTTGACCCATAGGCTTTATTTTTGATACCTTCAAGCTTTCCATGATCCAACTACAAGAAAAAGCAGGCCAATAACTATCACTGTAAGCCAAATTCTGAGGAACTATGATCTTCCCTGTAAAATAAGCTTCCTAACCAAACGGACCTTACTCTAAAGCGTGCTTTATTGTAACTCATCTAAGTGCAAGGGAATGAATTTATTCCCTTATATTTGTTTCTGACATTTTATATGTATATGCCTGAATTTTTTGCAAAACTCAATAAAATATGTGAAATTGACTTATGGTATGTTTTGTTGTATTTATGATGCTGCCTGTAGCAAAGTTTAATTTCTCCGACCTGGAAGGTATTCTAAAAAAAAATTTAGCAGAATATCTCACATATTATTTGTAAAATCTCAAGTGGAATATGAATTGTTTGATACAGATTAATAATGCATTGGTTTAGCATTTTGAAAGCTCTGAGATTTCCTTTGATTCGTATTGAAAGGCCAACCAGGGAAGACAAGAAATGCAGTGAACAACTATTAAAAAAACAAAACAAAACAAAAAAAAGTAAAGAAACCACTTTTCAGCGTATGGTTACCATACCCAGGGACTTGGTAATTTATTACAAAATGCTGACTGCAAGCAAGCCTCTAGCCATTCTAATTCTAGCAGAGACCACTGGGAGCAAGTGTAAATAATCAGACACTAACAACTCAGTTGGAGATCTATTGGAGTTATAATAATACATTACTTTGAAATGACTTTATATGATTGACAGAAATTTTGAATCCCATCCTAGAACAAAAATTTTAAAACTTATCTTTCCTTTTTTTGTCAATGCCATAGGTATGAGTGATAAGATGACAGTATAAAATTATAACACAGTAGCATCACAAAACAAATCCATGGGAGAGAGGATTCAAAGTGAATGCTATTGGAATAGAAAGATACTTGAAATTTGTTTTAAATATTTTGGAAAGTTTGCTTCTCCAAAATATTTCTGTATAAAAAGGGTTTACATTTAACAAGAATAATCTCTCTATTCCCCTTAAAATATAGCATTTTCCATGTTGAACAGCATTACTGGGATTCCATATGTCATAGATGATTTTAAAAGGCTATTTAAGGTTCCTCAGATTCAGCATTGCTCTTACAAAGAATAAATAGCTGGACTAGTTTCAAAAGTTCCTTTTTCCAAATGCAACAGAGAAGTTATTTATAATCTTTGTTGCTGCAGCATACAGCAAATCAAGAGTTTGCCCTTGATCAAGAGTGGCTCCACAAGAGTGCATGAAGTTTAATACCACCTTATGCAGGCCCAGAGCTGTCAGAAGGCCCATAAGATCCTGGGCCAGCAGCTCAGTGCTGTCTTGTGAATGTTTGCTGAAGTTCTCCGAAGACAAATCATTCAATCTAGGCAGGTCTAGTACCAGGTCCAACAGCAACTCAACTAGCTTGACTAAGTAGCCCAATGCATTTCAGGATAGCCTGTACACTACATTTGTTTTATCTCAGGAATTGCACCCTGATCTTGCAACTGGTTCCACACGCCAGAACCCCTCTGAAGTCTGGTCCTAAGTGGATGCCTCCAAAGCACTTCATATCTGGTATATGACACCTTTTACATCAGAGTCAGATGCAAAGCACAAAGGTCCCTCCCACTCCTGAGGCCTATATAAAAAAAAAAAAAAATGCTCCTCTCACCCCTATGGGTGGGTATGTGTCTTCCTCAACTGCGGGTCCTCTAACCAGAGGCCTGGAGTTTGAGGGTTCTGCGCAGTATCTTAGCTGTTCCTAGCACTGCACTCTTCTGACAGAGAGCTCTGATGTTGTTCCTGGGAATCTGTTGGAGCCACTCACCCAGCTTAGGAGTCACAGGCCCCGAGGGCTCCTACCACCACTGGACCACTTTGGCCTTCACTTCCACATCCTCTCTAGTTCCCTTCAGGCCCTGGTACTTCTCCAGCTCTCATATGCCTTCTTCCTGATGTTGCTGTCACTTGGCCTGCTATATCTATTACCACCGCTGTCTTCTGCTCCTTGTCTGATTACCACGATGTCTCGTTGAGTTGCCGTCCTGCCTGTCCATCTGGATCTGGAAGTCCCACAGATCTTAGCCCTGCTATTGCTCCACACACTTCTGTGGAATCTCCCATCTGGTCTTGGGAGGGTCTAGCCAATCTGGTTGGGGGTTCCTGGTACAACAAGATGCCAGCCACTTGGTTGTGCGTTCCAGTGTATTCTGTTCCTGTCTGCATCTTACACCTGCCACTCATGTGTTGGACTGTCTGAGCCTCCTCTGCACAGTCTGCACCTTGGGTCCTCTCTAGGTGTGGTAAGACCCCTGCTCAATGATCTGGTGCTCAGGCCTGTTCCTGTGCTGCTATGATCCAGTGCCTCAGTGCTGTCTTGAGTCCAGCCCTTTCCAGCACTGGTAGGATCTCCCAATGTCAGCCACTCAGCTACTGTCAGTGGTAGCATCCCATGCAGGGGCTTGGTCTTTGCCATGGCCTGCTCTCTGCTTGGTTCTGTCCTCCCATGTCTGCTGCTGCTCAGGCATTCTCTCAGGCAGCTCATTCTTTGGGGCCATCTTACTGATGTACTCCTGGATGTTCCGGGTTTCCCGTCCAGGGACAGGGCTTTGACGCTCCCAAGCCACCGGCCGCCTTCTTCACGGCTGGTATACAGTTCTCTGGGTGTTGGACTTGGGGTGGAAACCTCCTGCTGTGAGGAGCTTCCGGGTACTTCACATCGGCGCCTGCCATGTCTCCTTGGCCAAGCCTCACTATATCTGGCAGGGTATCCGATGATGGCGTGGATCTTGGTTCTTCCACTGAGCTGGCTCTTCAGACCGGGTCTTATCCTTTGCGATACTTGGTGTTGCTGTCTTCCCTTGCCTCCCTCATCGTCGGTTTCCATGTGACTGCCTGGACGCAAGGTACTTATAGCTGGTCTGTATGTCTGCTATGTGGCCCACTGGTATTTCACACCCATCAGTCCTGACTACCTTCCCTCTCTTCATACCCATCCGGCCAACTTCTCCAGTCCAAATGACATCCCGAATCCTCACTGTAGATCCGCGTCAGGTGAGTCGATGTCTCGTTCATCTTAGCATACAGCTTGATGTCATCCATGTAGAGGAGGGATTGGTGGTCGTTCCACTCCTGAACTCTGTACCCCGTATCCCATCCTTGATTATCTGGCTGAGGGGGGTTAAGCCTATGCAGAACAGCAGGGGGAAACAGTTGCATACCTTGCGTATATGTCACTTTATGGCCACTTGTGCAAGCTGCTGGAGTTGACTTCCATGTTGTTCTTCCTTAGGTCCCCATTGAGTTCTCTTGAGGAAGGTCCTTAGTGTCCTGTGACTTGGTATGCGCCAGACATTCACAGATCCACGTGTGGTGGCATTGAGTCGTTAGGCTTTCCCTGTAAGTCAATCCAGGCTGTGCTCAGAATTGGTCTGTCTAGACCTTGAGTCTTTGGGTGATCTGCTCTATCTATGAGCAACTGGTGTGTTTGAGCCTTTTTCTAGGTGTTGTTCCCAATGCCCTTCTGAGCTGTGGCTCATTGTACTGGCCGCATTATGGTCCTGTAGCTTGGCGACTATGGATGTCTGATAGGATGTCCATGTTGTGGGGAGGCAGGTTATTGGCCGGTAGTGGAGGTTATGTCCCTTGCAGGGGTCTTTCATGAATCAGCACCTGTCCGTTTCTTGTGTTAGCCAGTTTGGGGGAGCCTGCTGCTAGCAGGCTGGGTTCATCTGTGCTGCACAGGCGTTTCTGCAGTGCTGGTATATTCTTTAGCCCAGTAGGTGTGGATCATGTCCGTCCAGGTGCTGTCCAGCTCTTCATGTTCTTGACCCGCTGCTGGAGTATCTTTCTAACTGTGCATGGTGACTGGTTTCTGTGCTGCGGGAGCTTGCTGGGGCTCCGTTCTCCAGGTCCTGCAGCCACTTTTGCACTGGTGTATGATAGTCTTCTCTTCTCTCCCATATGTTCTTCCAGTACTGTTCCGTTTTCGGCTGCTGGTGGCTCTGCTTTATTGTGTTTGTTGCTTGCAGTTGGGGAGTACACCTTGGCATGGTTCTTGAGAACAGGGCTTTATTTTTTTGGCCTCTGCTCTCTAGTGTATCTCCTTAGCCTGGTAGCAGTGCTGTTGAGCTTTGTTCCGCAGTCTCTAGGCTTCGGATGAGCGCAGGCCCTTGTATTTTTTCAGTAAGCAGAGTCTTATCCTTTAATCTCTGCACCCTTCTGTAGTTCCACAGGTGACCTAACTTCTCTTTGGGTCGCTGTGATCTTATCCTCCAACCTCATTTCGCAGGGTGGGTACATACCTGTTGTTCGTTCTTGGATCGTGCTAGCCAGCATCTCCAGGATTACAGAGGCTGTAGCACTATACCAGTTTCATTGGTTTGAGTTACCGGTGGTAGTGGGATGTCATGAGGGCTCTATTAGGCATCTTCTAGACATACTATCTGCATGGTACTTCTCCACTGAGCCTTGTAATTGCGTCTTGGGATTGACTGTAGCTAGTTTCTCCATGATCTTATGCCTCAAGCAGCTGCTGTGCTCTGTAATGGAGGGGGTGCAGGTGAAGTTTCAGCTTCAGGTGTGGGCTACAACCATCCACTGTTCTCCCAGGCTCTTCTTAAGTCTGGGATGTAATGGGGAAGTTGCGTCTATCTCAAGGTGGAGAGCAGCTTCTGTTACTATGTTGAAGGCTTGGGTAACTAAGCTGTTTCTCAGTAAGGTTGGATTGTAAGGTCGTTTGTCAGCCATAGTCCCCTCATACGTTTCATATATCCCCTCTCATTAGGTCTACTGTTGTAGTAGCATTCCATCAATTCCAGGTTCTCTTGTCTCGTCCATGAATGGTTTGTTCCAGTAGCCCACTTATCATCAGATTGTCCTGGTTCCTCAACATCTGGCGCGGACCTTGTTAATCCAGGCGACGTCCGAGCCGGCATGACTCTTCTAGTTCGTGTCACTCTCATATTTTGAGGTAGGCAGGTGAAGCGTTAGGGGGTCTTTTGCCCAAGGACCCCTACTGGAAACTTGGGTACCAACCGGGATTTGAACCCTGGTCTCTCGTATCAAAGGGCAGTTTCCCATATTAAAGGGCGGCGCTCTTAACCACTAAGCTATCCAGTCGCTTCATATATATATGAAAGCAGCTGTGCCAAGACAGAGCCAGCTGAATCATCCAAACAAATCTTGGCAATGAATGCCACATTGGACCTACCTTCCATTATCAGATAATTAATGTTGCTTGTTTTGTTGACAGCCATCTTTTGATTGATCTGCAGGCAAACAGGCTTGAGGTCTTGTCCCATAATTACTGTCTTGCTGTACAATTTCCAGCACCATTTTAGATGGCTGTGGTATTATTAGGGTTTGCAATGGAAACATAGTCCCCTGAGCTCAGGAAGCAAAAGTTAAGTAAAGCTGAAACTGCTTTTTAGAAATATTTCAAAATTAAGTTTTTTAGGCCAAATTTTCAAAAATGGCTTGTAATTAGAATTAAGAACTCAAACTGATTGCAGTCTATTTTTCAATGTGTTCATCTAGCATTGTGAATCCTGAAATGAGCCTCTGGGGCTACCATAATAGACAAAATGAACAAGGTCTAAATTCCATTGTCTAAACCAACATCTGATGTGAGCACATAAGATCAGAGGCTCAGATGAGTTTCTTTTGAAAATCTGGTTCCTAAGTCTGTATATAGATTCTGTTAACTGATTTGGGATTTTTAAACTGAGGTTTCCAAAGTTGTCTAGGGGAGTTAGGCATGCTTCTATTGGCTTTCAATGGGAACTGGGCATCTAATTCACTCCAGTCTCTTTGAAAATCCCAGCCTTTAGTTATTTTTTAAAAAATCTTTACAAAGCCACTCTAAGGTCAGCTATAAGAAAAAATTAACAAAATCAGTGTAAGGACAATATCCTGCTGTTGATTACAAACTATCCTGCTGTGGTATAGAAAATTCCTATTGATTTCAATGAGAGTCCTAAGCAGAGGATGATGGAAAGAGAGAGCTTGAAGCCTTACGTTACAACAGATGCTCAGCATGGTGCTGTCTACTGCAGTGGAAGTTGAGGACACTCAGAACTTTGCAGAATTAATTCCCAATATCATACAAAACACTCTCCTTTGAAGACAATTGGCTAGATTATTGAACAATAAGAACTTGATAAGTCAGCAGATTAAAAATGTTATTTAAATAAGTTTTTATTTGTACAAGTATACAATGTAATAATATTTCAGTTTAATCTTTTAAAATTGCATATGGAAAAAGACCCTTTGGATTATAAAATAATGTTACAGTTTGGCCATATTGAAAATTACATTTTTATATTTTTCATTTTATTGCACACATTCATTTGCTCTGCAATTCATTTGCAGAAAAACTGAATAAGAAAAGAACTGATTCATTGTGGAGTCATTATACAAAGATACACAGATGGCATGAATGACACCATTTTTTATCAATGTCCACAAAAAATTAAATGTAAAATAATTAATTGCATTAATGATACAATTCAGTTGAGATTTTAAGCATACAAAAGTCAAGAAATTCAAAATTCTGGTTCCCACAGCAACCATATGAAAGTTCTGTATTGCTGTATATGGTAGTGATGTTTGTGTCTTAATATATATATGTGCAATATGGCTTAGTTATGATTGTTGTGGGAACCATAACTGAATTTCCTGACATTTTCATTCTCAATTGTAATGTTATATTAATAGAGTTATTTGGACTTAATCTCCTTGTTCATTTAAAACACGAGCAGGGGGACAGGAGAAGAGAAAGGAAATAAAATGAGAAAAAGGAATAGGAACAACTGATTTTATTTGACTGCGATCTAATGATCTAAATCCATGGAAAGCTTGATTTTTAAAAACAAGCCATTTTTCAGTCAGTCATTCAAATGCAAAATAAAAAAGCCTCTGAACTATGTGTCAACTAGAGAAAGCATCACTAGTTATACTAAGATACCTTTAAAATGGCCTAAACCATTTTCTTCCCCTCTTAGGATATGTCTACCCTGCAATTAGGGGAGCAACTGCAGCTCAGGAAGGCATACTGTGCTACCTTGAATCCACTAGCCAGACTAAAAATAGCAGTGAAGACACGGGTGGCACATTGCTAGCCTGAGGCAGAATCCATGCTGCTCCATCCTCACTATGACTTTTAGCCGTGCTAGCTATATTAAAGGGAGTTCTGCCATGCCTATCCAAGCTGCAGTTACATCTCCAATTGCAATACAGAGATACTCATACATGCTAATTCTACGGTCTAGTCTGCATTAGACAGACCATGGTGTAGCTCTTCTTTCATGTTTATAATTAGGATGCAGCCAGTCAAGAAAGAACCACGGTACTTGGTCAACCCCAATCCCTCTGTTCTCCATTAAGCAGCCCAGGTAAGATCTTCCATAACAGAGGGAAAATTCTTTAGCCTGCACTATGTTGCTATTCTAAAGGAATAACATTAAGCCTGCTGTGCTGGCTTGATCAAACGATAGAAAGTAAAAGAGCAGGTAAAAAAGAAAAAAAAAATGTTGTTCCATGTCCTAGTCTTCACCAGAACAGACATGTTTTATTGAGTAGTCCCCAGGAAAAACAGGAGCAGGAAAATTAATCCAGAGATACCATTAACAAATAAGGGGATGGGGTGGTGAAAAGTGACAAAAAGAACTTTTGATCTCAGTTTCTTCCCTCGTGAGAAAGGAATCTCTCTAATCTCTCAAAGACAAAAGAATATTGGCCAATGTCATCACATTCAAGTGGCAGTCCTTGGTGAAGGTGAACAGGGAGTAACAGGAAAACTCATCCACAGAGTGCTGATTTTCAATATAAGGGCAGCCAAATATCTAATGGAATAAGATTTTGATTATTCCCAGAAGAGAAATTTCTGCTTCTCAGTTAAGTTTCCTGAATGCATTCTCGTACACTTGGGTATCACTATTCTTGGAAATCTGAGTCCCCATTTCAATGTTTTGACAAGGAAGAAGGTAGCATCCAATTTCCTGAAAGAACCTCCTTCGGTAGTGTTTGAGAAAGCTTCATAAGTTGAGGGTCTGCCAGATTTTTTTTTTCAATCTTAGCATCAGTGCTAAAATTGAGAAGGACTCTCTCTCTCTCTCTTTTTTTATGTAGAGCTCTGTACTTATTCTGGGGAGAAAACTTGGACAGGTGTGAAGTACAACCTTGTCCTTGTAACAAACCATGCAAAGTCCTTGGGAAAAGTGATCTGACCTCTTGCATCCTTGTCCTTTCAAGAGCCATTTAAAAAAAAAAAAATTGCTAGAGCTTCTCAAAAAACAAAATAATTTTCATGAATATTTTAAACAAAGTGTTGCTTTCTGGGAAATTTTTGAATGTTTTTAACTAGTTCTAGTAGTTGGAGTCATTCAGTTTTCCAAGGACAATTATATGGGAGATGCCCATGTATGTCATAGGTATAGGCATAGGTCACAGGTAAATGCCATGAATAAAGTGTCTTGGATAAGGCTCTTGCTTCCCTGATTAAACTGGGGGGAAAGCAGCACAGTCTTTTCACTTCAAGGTACATGTCACTGGTGTCCCCTTTTGCCTCTATTATTGGCCCTTCTTAGATCTATCCTTTACGCTGATGACATACAGTAGCTCTTTAAGTTTCTGATTCCAGCACCTCCTTACCAGCTACAATAGAGGCTATTACTTTGCTAAATTCTTGGGGCTGCTGATACACGAAGACACTGACATTTCAGCACACTAAAAATACTTTAATGAGCTACATCAACTTAAAACTCACCCAGTTGTCTGCAAATTTTCCTCTCATATTGTGACAAGTTGCACCTAAGATTACTAAAGTTCAAAGGTTAGGAAGAAAACGTTCTTTCTTTTTTTCCAATTTTACTCTGTGCAATTGACAGCACATTGTGCATCACCAGTTTTATATTTCTCCTTTATAGTCAGTTTCCCTTGCTGTTTATGGAGATCTTTCACAGAGCAACAGATGAGAATATTTATTTTGTTAAGTAGGAAAATGTTACTGGCAGTGGGACTCGGAGGCAAGTGCAATACCTGAAACAACTCTTAAACCATGATTTTAAAATGACTTCTAATGATTTCAAGTGAGAGAGACAAGGTGGGTGAGATAACATATTTTATTGGACCAACCTGTGTTGGTGAGAGAGACAAGCTTCCAAGCCACAGCTCTATGGAATCTCTCCGGCTTGCTCAGGGGGAAAACAAAAAAATTCAAAGTAACGTAGAGCCTGACATCTGGAGCGACAGTTTAAGTCCATTAAATGTATTTCTATTTCAAGGGACACAACATAAACTCATCCGTAGAGCCCTTATTTCCGCTGCCAAATGCTTTGCTGGGTGTGTTCTATACTCAAAATTATGTCCTAAGAGAAAAACTCAGGTTGGATCTTTCTTCCATTGTTTCCGGGTTGTCCCATATTGCTCATTATTGGTTCCAGATATAAAATGGTGATGGCAACATCCTAATAACTCCTACACAATATCTTATGGGGGTCTTTAGTTCCTAGGTAATCTCCCACAGGAACTGGCTTGGCTTTTATACGATGGGATGTCTCTTGGAAAACAACTCTCCTGAAACGGACTGGCCATGAAGATCTATCAAACTATTTATAGACCTCTAACTAACTTTCCTACAATGCATGCCCTAAACATTTTATATTACTTGACTTTAGGGAGAGAATGTATATGGTTTATATGAAGCCTGGGACACTGTCACTGAGCATCTTAAAAGCAGTAAATTAAAAAAAAAAAAAACAAAAGACATGAGTTTACTCCCTAAGAGGAGAACAAGTGGCTGTCTTTGTTTATGCAATAAGTTACCTTACAGCATTAACAGTTTTGCTTGGATTACAGAACTCTCATCAATTTTATATGCCTACTTTAGTTGAATATTGGATATTATTTTTAAGAATTCTGGTTCCTAATTAGATTAATACAGTTTTCTTTTTATTTGTGTTTCTCCTCAATTTCTACTTTTTACTTGAGTATGTGTGTGCGTGTGTCTTTTTTCCTAGAAAAAATGAGGAACTATGTCCATTTCCATTACTTGGTAATTACTGACACACTTAAGCATAGTTGTGCTTCTTCTGTTACAAACTAACCCCTAGAAACTGGTAGGAAGATTGTGGGGCCAGATCCTCAATTGACGTAAACTCCATTAGCTATGGTAGTTTGTGCCAGCTGAAGATATCAGCTCTAGTGTGCATACAAAACAAATTAACATAACTTTTCATCTTTTGTAATTAGGAACAGTGAAAATGATGATTTAGTTGAGCAGGGTGAGGCAGATACTGCTTGGACATAAGTAGATGACAAAACCAGGGGTGGCTCCAGGCCCTAGCACGCCAAGCGTGTGCTTGGGGCAGCAAGCCGCCGGGGGAGCTCTGCTGGCGCTGCGAGGGCAGCAGGCAAGCTGCCTTCCGCAGCTTGCCTGTGGAGGGTCCGCTGGTCCCCCAGCTTCGGTGGACCTCCCGCAGGCATGTCCGCCGAAGCTGCAGGACCAGCGGACCCTGCGTAGGCAAACCGCTGGAGGCAGTCTGCCTGCCGTGCTTGGGGCGGCAAAATCCCTAGAGCTGCCCCTGGACAAAACAGGACATTATCACTGAATTCTGACAATATATGCATCGATTACAGTAAGTCACATGCTAGTCAATAAAGCTGAAATTCTGCCCTATTTGAAAGGGAAGGAGTGAAGATGCATCTTCAAGCCAACTGGGCTACTCAAATGCTTAATATTAAGCATAAGTGCTTGCTGGATCAAGCCAGAGTGCCCCCACCATCTCGCAAGATCTAGTTGTATATCTGTGTGCCCAAACACCACAACTACACATACAGATTAGATAACTACATGGGTAAATACAGACTATTTTGACTGTTTGCTTGCTGTGTAGGCAGCTGTACCCAATTTAGGTGCACATTTTACTTGTTCATTCATTTGCATGTGTTTTTTGAAAAGTGTTTCTTAAAATTTTGTTATTAAATCCACAATTCATTGTAATGTGAAAACATTACATTTCGGCTCTATTGACTGATACAGAGTGTAAAATGAGGAAATAATACACTTAAAGGACTACATTTATTACAATAATGTTTTCATACTCTATCGGGTTTGTGCCAACTCTTTATTCTTGTATATTGGTTGTCTTCTGTTCTTACTTGCAAATACAAAAATAATACATTTTCAAAAATAGATGTGTATATGCTGGATGCTGTCACAGGATGGTCTGGCTCCTCAAGAGGAGTTCAACCCCTGCTGTGCCTAGTTATTCACCCTGCAGGTTACAGATTTTTGCTTGGGCTAGTGATTAGGTTAGGTGACCAGGCATCATGTGATGTTAGCCTGAGCTAAAGCTTCCTATAAGAGGGAGCTTCTGTGGCAGAGAGTGAGAATAGGAGGATCTAGAGGACATCTTTCTCGAGAGACCTAGCAAAGCTACCCTGCTCAAAGAGATCTGGGGAGAAGATGACTCGATATAAGGGTAAATGTAGGAAAGAGACCTGTTAGGGATGCAGGGATATGTCAGAAGGGTCAGTGAAGTAAGCTCTCCTTACCAGCCAGAGGGAAAAAGCCTGTTCAGAGGGAATTAGGAGACCAACAGGGGAATAATGAACTGATGTGCCTGAAAGAGAAGGTTAAGAAATTCTGGCTTTGACAGAAACTATGTTATGTTAATAAAGTAGATCCAGAAGCAGAACACAATTCAAAAGCAAAGTCATGCTGGGCCAGGAGGGAAACAAACAGAGGAAGGCTCTGACATAGGATGAGACAAGACCCTGTTACAGATGCCTCAAACTGTTAATACACTAGGGGTTCCATCTGCACCTAAAGCAGTATTGCCACTTAAGAGTATAACAACTATAGTACTGTGCACCTAAATGAGAATTATTGAGTGGGTTAATGGGAACAGAAAGAAAACATGTTTTCATCCACAGGCCATCGATCTAAGCAGCAAGAACATATACAACCTAATTACACAATTAAGACCTTAATTTGGCACCTAAATTTAAGTGATGTATCTAGGCCACGGCATTGGGTGAAATCCTGGCCCTAATCAAGACAACAGGAGTTTTACCATTGATTCTAATGGAGCCAGGACTTCACATTTTCATCCTAAAGTTAGCAGGAGTTCTACCTGAGTGTGGACTGAAGGATTTAGCTCTTCGTCCTATAGAACGTTCTAGAAATGACACAGATGATATTTTAAAAAAAGTTCTAACATATTAAGAAGTCACACTTAAAAAAAGAAAACCCTAGTTTGAAAATACATAACAGTAAAGAGTATTTGCCAGTGGATGAGACTATTTCACATAACGAATATATGTGGATTTTCAAAATTTAGATATCACAAAGTCCAAGTAAATTTGTAAGAGCTACCAAATCCTACTTACATAATCATTACATACATTGAAAAAGATTATAAAGGGGGAAAAACAATAACAAACACACAAATTCATTTTTTTAATAGGTCAATTATCTCAGAAGTATAGTTTTGTCAAGAAAACTGTAATTAATAACTGAGACATTAAGGGGGACTTAATGTAATCAATATTTTGTCCCAAACAAACTTTTATTGCAGTTAATTACAAAAGCCATTATTTGTTTGAACAAAGGAAACAATTATATAGCATCTATCCACCAAGTGCAAATAAGGACGCAAATAGAAGGGGACTCCTGTGCTAATAAACAAGAAGCAGTGATTGGTTTGCAACTGCATCAGAAAATTCCCTAATATTTTTGTCAATTTGTTTTGCTCTGCAAAATTGAGCACGTGGTTACTCAGTTAAGCACACAATGAAGTGCATAAAATCCATTACTTATACTGCACTGAACACTTAAAATTTGTACTTGTGGGAAATGTTCACATGCCTGAAAAGCATTCTTTAAAAAATGACCCTACATGAACTAAGTATAGGTACCTGATATATGTGACTATGCACATGAGGACTGATCCAAAGCTGAAATAAAATCAACTGAAAGACTCCCAGTGACTTATTTGATGTTTGAGTCAAGTTCTCAAATATCAATGAGTCCAAGACTTGTGCTTTAATGCATTTATGCACTTGATAGCTTTAGGGTATGTTTATGCTGCAATGAAACACCCGTGGCTGGCTGCATCAATTAATTCGGGCTAATGAGGCTCGGGCTACAGGCTGTCAAAGTGCAGTATAGATGTTCAGACTCAGGCTGGAGGCAGGTTCTGGGACCCTCGCTCCTGATAGAGGTAGACAAACTCTTATTCTAACCTCAAGAGCTTCTTGTTCTAATCTCTCTCCAATGGAATTTAATTTTCCCTGTTTATAACAAGGGTTTGTTGACACCCATCCAGAATATACTGGATTTGAAAAGTAACGATGGTAAAAACTGTAAAACAAATAATTATTTTATGCTTAGATATAAAAACAAAAAATGTATACATGAGAAAAACAAACACATATGTGGACACCAGTAGGTATAGGTAAATTGTTTCAGGGAAGATAATATTAAATATTTTGTATATATGGATTTATTGTTTGAGAACAATACAATATAGTCTAAACTCTGTGTCCCAAACTGCTTTAGAAACCAAGAATGGGAAAACAATCTGTTCCAGGGACAAAAATCATAGGTTTTTCCTCTCTTCACTATCAGTTTAAAATGCAATTTTTAAGGAGACAGGGCACAAGAAATATATATGTAAAATTCTGTCTACAATATAATACCAAGTATCATTACATGTTTAATGAGATGGAAACAGCATTTAAAAGCTATTTATAACAATGCTTCACACTTGTGCTGCTGGAAGAGCTAAGTGACTTGAGAGCTAAAGAGAGTTCAAAGTTGCATCATAATACTGACAGTATAAAAAGGAAGAAAAGAACCAGCAATATCAACATCTCTACTATAGGCATGCAAGTAATATTTAGAAGGAATACTGCAAATATCCTGGTAATGTTGCTTTAGTTATCTAAAGCAAGATCACTATATAACTACTCTTTATTTTTGTTTTCTTTACTCTGTGATCCTGATGTGCTATCCAAAAGTTCACTTCTCCTCAAGAATTCCTTGAAGTTGCAATGTTTTAGGCTTCTGATATTAAGAGGAAAAGGAAATATTTCCTTGGGATATCTTTGGGATGCCTAATTACATCAGGACTGTACAGTAATAGAGTACCTTGTTGTCATAAACAGATAGCTAAGGGTTAATATTTCTTTTACCCATAAAGGGTTAACGGAGGGAACCAAACACCTGACCAGAGGACCAATCACGAAACTGGATTTTTTCAAAGTGAGGGAGGGAACTTCTGGGTGTGTTTTGCCTTTGTTCTGCCTATTTGTTTTTCTCTCGTGCTATGAAGGGATCGTTTTTTCTTCGTATCTCCTAAGCTTCTTTCGACTCTCTTGGTATGCCCAAGTTGTGGAGTAATGAAAGGAAGAAGATCGTATATGTGTATTACATGGTTGAGTTGTGATGTTTTAAATTGTATCTGTGTTGAATAAGGCTAGTATTCATATTTTTCTTTTAAGCATGACTCTGATAATTGTCACTTGATACAGAGATATGTTATGATTTTTTTCTTCTTTTTATATAAAGCTTTCTTTTAAACCGTTTCGAGGTTTTCTCTGGTAAGGCTAAGGAAAGGGAGGGGGAAAATCTCCTCTGTGTTAGCTTGACTAGGTTTGAATGCTAGCGCTCACGCGGGCGGCACGGAGGGGCGGAAGGTAAATCTTGCCTTCTGTTTGCATTCAGGAGTTTCAGTACCAAGTATCGCCCAGGTACCCAGGGAGGGAGCTGGGATGAGATAAAGAGGAGACAGGGGAGGAGTTTTGTTTCTCTTTGGTGAGACCAGGGTTTCGACTCGGGGTCCCAGCGAAGGTACGGAGACCAGATTTATTGCAGAACTCAATCCTGATTGGTGGCAGCGATATCAGATCCAAGCTGGTAATAAGCTTGGGGGAGTTTCATGCTAGCTTCTCAGTTTATGAACGCTAAGGTTCAAATCTGAGTAGGAAGCTACGACACTTGTAATAGAGTATGTTGTAAAGTATGAATTCAAACCCAGCACAGCAATCAGTAAATGATGATTAATTTCACTTCAATCCTCCTTCTAATCTATTCCATCCCCAAAGCTTTTCAACGTCTTTTCTGAAATTTTCATCTGTGCAATTGATTTTGTCCTCAATGTTCTCAAATTGCCTAGACATTATACAAACATAACTTTCTTTGATCTAGTTATAATTCAGGGGTTCTCAAACTTGGTTAGGGTGCAATGCCCTTCTGACAACAAAAATTACTATATGACCCCAAGAGGGGAGACCAAAGCCTGAGCGTGCCCTGAGGGGGGGTGGGGGGGCAGAGTCTGAGCCCCACACCCCAGGTGGGGGGGACCAAACCCAAAGCCTAAGGGCTACAGACCCAGGCAGGGGGCTTGTAACTGGAGCCCCACAACCCAGGGCTGAAGTCCTCGGGCTTCAGCTTTAGCGCTGGGAGGTGGGGCTCAGGCTTCAGCCCCGGGCCTCAAAAAGTCTAAGCCAGCCACGGTGAACCCATTAAAACAGGGTCCCGACCCACAGTTTGAGAACTGCTGTTACAGGTGGTTGGTTGGTTTTGTTATCTGTGACATGTACGTGATGCTGACGATACATTTTTGTTTTTACATCAAATCATTTGGGAGTCTTCTAAATTCCCTCTGGAGAGGGACTTTTGTTCAACGGCTTCACAATGCAGAGTGGTGGGAGGAGTCCTATTCTCCTTCCCAGTGGGCATTTTGCATTCTAAAAATTTTCATGAGGAAAAGAGAATCCAGTGCAAAAGGATGTTCATTGTAAAGGAAATGCAGAACAATGAGGACTTACATTGCTGGGATTTCTCCCTCTGAACTATTGTTCCATGTAAGACTGAGCCCCCCCTCTTTGAAGAGTTTCACATTCTTCAGTACCCGTTTGACAGTCTTTACTTCACTGGGGTTGACTTCCACTGGTGGAGACCTGGCCTTTCATCAATAGGCATGTTTAGAGGTGTCCTTTCTTTGAGGGCATTAGCATAGTATAGGGTTCCATGTTTAATGCCATGCCCGAAGCCGCGGGACCAGCGGATCCTCCACAGGCACACTTGCGGGAGGTCTACCGGAGCCCCGGGACCGGCGACCAGCAGAGCACCCTCCCGCGGCATGCCACTGTGCTTGGGGCGGCGAAATGTCTAGAGCCACCCCTGGCCATGACTATAGTTTGAAGGCATTCACATTGTTCCCAAGGACTTTTTTTTGAATATACTCATACTGTTAACATACTTGCATTGGAAAAATGTCCCTGTAAAGATATCTATACTGGGGAGAGGGGAGGAGACAGAGTATTCAGAACTGCCTGGTTTCTGCAAGTACTGAGGACTTTTGGGTTTTTTTTATTTTTCTTAATGACCATCCACATCCCTTTTCAGTAAAAGGAAATATCTTCATGGAACGCCACACAAAGTACCACAACAAAGTGTTTTTCTGAAATATTTCCAAAAAGAAAGACTTTTCTCTGTATGCCATTGACCATTTCAATTAAAGTCCCTGATTTATTTTGCCACTCTAAGAATATTCTAAATCCCACGGAGGAGATGACAGGCAATGACTTCATTAATAATAAGCACTACAGACAATGATTATATTTTATTTAAGAGAAAAACAAATGGACCAAAAATACACAGGATCCTGAACACACAAGTCAAAACATTGAGCTAATAGATGCAGAGAGCAGCAAAGAGCAGCACAGACAATTCTTGTCAAGATCATTATCAACTAACTAGTCTGAATTTCATTTTCATGTTCTATTTACTGAGATGAGTCAAGTCACAGAAACAAACATGCCGCCTTGAATTTTCCTTATGCTTATACTCCACACGTGTACCTACTAATACAACCCTACACTGGGATAGTCTTTTTTGAAGAGTTCATAGTTCATGCTAGCACTAATGGAAGTAAAATGTGTCTGTCATTCAGATTTTATATACTTTTGAATCAGGCATGGTCCTTGTTCTCTTGTATTGCAAGGGTGACCCCCTTTTCCTTAATGGGACTCCTTTCCATTTAGCAACACAGGAATGGAGGTTGCACCCCACTCCCCCACAGCAGAGAACCCTTATTCTATCCAATATCACAAAGGAATTTTATCAACGTGGTGTTCAGGAAAAGGTCTGTCAAAATTGTTAAATGTAAAACTTCTATTGTCTGTCTTCACTGAAAAAAAATACATATGTACCTAAGTTTGAGCCTTCACTGCACTTTTCCATTTTTTTTTTCATGGAAAGTGAGGGGGGAGAAAGAGTCCTTACATTTCCATGTTAGAGCCCTAAAAATCCCACTATTTTTTTAAACAGAAGACTATCTCAATTTTCGAACCTCAGTGAGTGATAC
This sequence comes from Chelonoidis abingdonii, assembly GCF_003597395.2. Lineage (NCBI taxonomy): Eukaryota > Metazoa > Chordata > Testudines > Testudinidae > Chelonoidis > Chelonoidis abingdonii. The sequence goes on along the minus strand of NC_133770.1, from coordinate 90,199,953 downwards.
ACTTCAAATTCCCTAAATAAAATACTATTCACTGTCCCTATACTCAGCCTGCCAAAAATATCTATACTCTTTATACAATTCCATCAACTTCATACTCTCCAGGCTTCAAAACCTGAACTTTGGCTCATTTCTTCTTAACCCCGCAAGCTTTCATCTCCTCAGCACCTTATGAAGACTCATCTGTGACTCCCCTACCTAGCACCTGTTCTTAATAGCAGCAGTAGTGGTTGAAGGTGGGTTGTCCTATGACCTCTGCTGATATCAGTGGTATCAGGCAAGTCATCCTGCAGTGTCTGGCTGAGACTGACAAAGTGGGAGCACACATCCCTTCCAGCGGGGGCTAGGTGGTCAGCTGGTGAATGGGTCTCCTTTTCATTTCTTGAGGAAAACAGGCCTTCTCTGACCCAGACTGGCCTTCACCTCCTCTAGACGATGTAGGGGGTGGAGGAGCAGGTCTCCTTGGCTCCTTTCCAAGACCAGTTTTTCATACTATTGGATGAGCCTGGGAAGGTATCAATGGAGAAAGATTTGCAGAAGCAGCTAGTGAACTCCCACTCAGTACAGTACCAGTTTGGTCCCATGTATTCTCCTGAGCATGCTGCTGCAGTGGCAGGTGAGGGATGGGGTTGGGGCTGCAGAGACTACATGGTTCATCTCTCTTTTGCACCTAGAGAGACAGGGGGACATCAGGGTGCTGTGTAAAAAGGTAGCTGCAGCCTCACTCACAGCAATATGGGTACAATTAGATAGCGCTGAAAATTTTAACACAGCCTTTTGCATTTTTGGGCTAGTTGCAAAGAAGTGTTTTGCTCCCTCTCCCTGTAATGTAATCTAATGTCTGTCCATGATTATCACTTCACTATGCATAGGACTGGCATGAGGATACACTCAAAACTTAATTTACTCATTTTATGTGTGTGCGGAGAGCGTGATCTTTATACTATACCTGCCTCCTGTTTACAGAATTAGAGCCCTGTTCCATATTCATTTCATTCATAGCATTTGGTTTATATCGATTAACATTTTCAAGTCTATCTTTGCAAGGTATACAGTTAGAAACTTCCATTTTTGTTAATAAGAGTGGACATTTTCCTTTATAGGGCCTGCAGGTTGCCGGTGTTTAAAAACAGCTCACACCAGCCTCCTCCAGGTCATCAGTATGACTTCCCAACATGTACACACCTTCACAAGGTCTTATGTCACAATTATCAGTCTAGTCAAGAACTACACAAGACTCTTTTTAGAGTTCCACCAGTGTGTTGCTCCTGAAGTCCAGATTCTGGCACCTTTGTCTGTGGTGAGTAGAACCTTAATGGCAAGTGATCTCATTGAAACAAAGGATTATTCAGTAAAGGTGGCAGAATGTAGTCATCAGTTGGCCAGAGAGGCCTACCGTTCAATGCCATATTAGAGCTAACTGAATAGATGCTGAATAACTCCCAGCCGGGTATCAGACCACAACAGAAATCACCCAAGCCTCCCCTATTTCACCTCGGCAGACAATTTCCTACATCTGTTTATTACTTCTTGTCACTAGTCTGTGTTATTTTCATGCCAGAATTAAACAGTATAGAGCAGTGGTCCCCGATGTGGTGCCCGTGGGCACCATGGCACCCGCCAGGGCATTTATGTGCGCCCAGCTAGTGCTCAGCAGGGAAGAGAAGTTGCGGTCCTGTGCCTGCCAGGGACAGAGAACTCAGGCTGCGGGCATGGTGTTCTCTGTTCCCGGCAGGTGCGGGGCACCACCTAGTGCCCAGCAGGGGAGACAAGCTGTGGACCCGTGCCTGCCGGGGACAGAGAACTCCGGGGCTGCAGGTGTTCTCTGTCCTTGCGGCTTCTTCTCTCTGGATTCATATATTATGTAATATTAAATGATGATTTTTGTATTATTTAATGTACAGATACAAAATAAGCCTTGAAAAATTGTCGGCGCCCGCCACGCTCTTCTGAAAACATAAATGTGCTACTGGCCACAAAAAGGTTGGAGACCACTGGTATAGAGGATGCACAGTAATTTAAGCACCCTCAGTGATCAGAAGACTGAAAAGTGAATAAATTAGATTGGTAAACTGGCAGCTGAAAATAAGGAGTTCTCCTGCTACATCTTAGCAGAAGTAAAGGAATGAAAAGGGTAGTAGAAAAAAGTTAGATTTAAACAAAGATTGAGTCTTAGGCACTATAAACAAATTCTGCTTCTTCAAATATCCGCACACCTAGCTTGCAATTTATGGCAAATCTCTACATAAAATTTCAAATGGACATTGCTGTTCAATTTTTGTGAATCCTTGTCTCTACATGGAGTTTCTAATTACACGCGTCTTTAAAATGTGTTATGGCTTACCGTTGCCAATGAATCTCTACTTCAACTGTTGATATCTATCATGTATCTTAAAGGTTGTGCAATCCTGAACAAGATTCCTAGACAGCTAGCTCCCCTGCCCCCAACAAACATAACCTAGGTTCACATAATAACTATTAATTATTATCATTATTATGTAAAGCATGAATAATCTTCAATTAATGGTGCAGGATCTAAGTTTATCCAACATTTATATTGTATATAATACAATACAAATCTCCATATAATAATTTAACCCAATTCTTATTACCCAAAAGTGACAGCTAAAGTTACAAACTACACCTCGTTCAAAAATACACTGCATATGACCATTATTTTGTTTTGTTGTAGCAATTGCAGTATTTCATGGCCACACCTTAGTGAGCAGTCCACAGCCAAAGAGCTTGCATGTAAAATGCCTTTCATATCACAGAAATGCTGTAAAAGCCTCTCACAATTTTGTGTAATTTCCATTTTACCTTGTTCTTCGAGCAACTGAGTAAAATGAAGGGATATGACAAATATTACTGACAAAGAATGAAAAAATAACCTACATTAATGGAGAGAGATATCAGGACACAAAATCTTCCAAGGTGCATCTTAAGTCCACGATTTCACTGACCTCTGGAATCTGGATTTGGATCTCCGAGTTAGCAGAAGGATGTATAAAAATTCATGAAACTAAACAAATTAATTTTAGCTGCACATCTGAAGAGGCTCCAAAGCATAAATTATTCCTTAAAAATTAAATTGTAAGATCTTCCTTTTTACAGACAAACATATCAGAAATAACTTGTCTGGAGAAAATGCATATTTTTAGCTTGACCATGCTTCCTCCTAAAGATCCACCAAAACAAACGAAGAGCCTGGGGATCTGAACTCCTCCACTCTTTGAAACATGGTGGAATATTTTGTATAACATTCTTTAAAACAAACTGCATCCCATAGTGTTTTAAAGAGTTAAATAATTCAGGACTGCCCATTGCATCAAATTACAAAATAAGTTTAAGTTCATTGTATGATGAATAAAACACAATATAAGGCACATAAGTAATTTCAGAGAAAAATTAAAAGGCATCAGCAAAAGAGGGAAAATAAATTCTGAGATATTTGAAAAGTACTAGAGAGTTGATGAGATAAAGGGAAGCTGTTTTAAGTGGTGCAATCTGAAAAGGGAAAAGCACTTGCACTAAGGGTAGTAAGACTGCATGAAGGAACAGAAAGAGGAGTGGAGGGGGACTGGTAAGGAAGTAGAGACACAGGTACAAGTAGGCAAAAGAACGCAGATGAAGGATTTTAATTTATGATTGTTTAAAAAAAATGTTAAGCATGAGCGGCTATCGGTTATTTAACTTACTACATTTTTGCAGCATAGATGCGGAACTCGGGCTGCTGGGGGTGCTCCTGACCCCCCTGGCTTCAAGTTGTTTCCAGGATTTACAGTTTGGTTCAAAGGTTCCCAGTACCTCCACTATACACATTGTTCCAGCACCCCTGTTTTTCAGAGATCCTTAAAGAAAAGGAAGGTCTTGTGATTCAGGTACCAGAGTGAGATTCAAGAAGACCTGGGGTCAATTCCCAGCTCTGCCATATGCTTCTTATGTGACATTAAGCAAATTACTTGGATTCCCCATGCCTCAACTCCCCATCTGTAAAATGGGGACAAAAATAGTACATCCTTCCTCCCATCCACTGTCCATTTTGTCCATTTATATTGTTGTGTAAACTCTTTGGGGCAGGTACTGTGTCTTATTATGTCTTTCTACAGTACCTAGCACAACAGAACCCCAACCTTGGTCAGAACTTCTAGCTGCTACTAACACACTTCAATGGAACATGACTATCATGCTTCAAAAATTTGTATTGTTACTTTTTGATTTTTTCCTTGTTCTAATCTGATATTCTAATCAAATATTTAACAGCTATACTATCTGGCTAATAAATTCTGTACCAATACCAATTACACTTGGAAGTGCACCATCTATTGTGTTATTTAAAGGAAAGATTAAAGAATTATATGTTTGCTGTAGTTTTGCCTGGGTTCTTAGTTGATTAAAACTTGTTGAAATTTTTCCTATTTCGCTTAATTTTATTTATCAGCAAAAAAACAAAAACAAATGAGAAAAATGTGAAATGCATCTTCTTTTTTCTGATAAGCGGCTTGCAACATTGATAAGGACACAAGATGCCCAAAGAACATGCATCTTGGCTTTTCATCCCCGCCCCGGATATTGAACATCATGGTAACTGAGAATAAAGTTAGTAATGACTTTTTGACCATAACATTCTTGAAGAAATTATATGTAAAGGAACAATCATAACTAATGAGTCCCCCTCTGTTCCCCTTTCTGGGGGAAAAAAAGCATATACATATGCATGGAGAGTAACAAATACATCAAAGAAACACATGGCTTTGAAAAAAAGACATATGTCTGCCACATTCTTCTCCTGAATTGTGGGAATGGGAGCAATGCAGTAGAGGACGAGGCTAGCTAAAAGGAGAGCAGACGGAGCATCCATGGGAACTAGAGCTCAAACATTATGGATACCTGCGCAGCTACAAGAACTTGATAGCCATCCATGTCCCTCTCACCCCCTAAACACACACACCCCTCCATCTCCGACAGCACAGTTAAAAGTTGCTAAAATGCTGCATTGGCATTTGTTTCCCCCAACTTGCTGTGTGCTCCCAACTTCTCCATTAGCACTGGAAAGTCATAGAGGAGAAGAAGAGTTTATATAGACACAGTTGGCATTACATCATGCACAGACCTCATCCTGGCCTTGTATGCAGGGGTAAGTGTCACCTCGAGTATATGGCCCCCTCAACATGAGCAGAACAGATCAAGGACAGAGTATACCCCATACTTCTTCCTGTAAAGCAATCCGACGTCTTCATTGACACATCAATGCTAATTTATTTTTTTAATATCTGCTAAATATGATTCTTTAGTTCCATTTGCAGCCCACATCGTAGTCCTAGGTAATCCTTCCTGTTCTTTATTATTATACCATAGTAACTAAATATATTAATATATAATACCTTGGTCTAATATGATAAAATATATTAATTTACTTTGACCTATTCTTTGTCCTATACATTACAGCAAGGAAAGATCTCCTTCCCCAGCAATTGTATCAGAACCAGAAATGGGTTTGCAATTGTCTACAATATTTTGGATTATATTGTGCTGGAAGCAGATAAATGAGAGCATATATTCTAAAAGTTATTGTGCTTACTTTACAGATCTATGTAGACAATTTTTTCTATCATTTAAAGGTGGTCTTAATTTTTCTGAAAGCATGAAAGTCAAACCTCCTTCCTTTAAAACATGATGGAAGTCAAACCTCCTTCCTTTAAAACATGATGGATTATGAAATGCATGATTTATAAATGATAAAACTATCAGATATTTCCAGGTTCACATTAAAATTGGTGGCCTACTGTAAAAAGTGAACCGTTTATTTGATGTGTTTCTCTTAAAGCTTTTATGACATCATAAACTTTTCCGACTCCATGACAAGTATTTTCTAACACATTAAGCAAGCTAGTTCAAATTATTTTTAATGTTATGCCTCTGGTAATAAATTTTGAAGGTGGCATTTCACCTCAGAAATGGAAGAGTATTATTTTAAACAGAAATATAATTAAATTGTGTGCTCAAATGACCTCTACACCTTGAAGGCTGGTTTGCACCACAACAATTCAGTATTTTACTTTCAGTTGCAGTAAAGTAAAAGTTCAATCACATGAATGGTTACATTGTCCTAATTCCCCATCCCTGTTATTAAAACCCACATTACTATAATGTTTAATATAATAAGACCAATTAGGATGTCCTAGGTAAAATTGCCCATTGATTTCAATGGGACATTGATCAGGTAAGTACTTGCACTATCAGACCCAAAACTGTAAAAGGATCATCTTACTATGAACAATTTGACTATTGGTTATAAAGTTGATAAGCTGGCTGTCATCACTGTAATTCACACACCATGGTCTCATTCATCAGAAAAAGTCCTGTCACATTCTCTTTACTTTTGGCCACATTGTGACACCCAGGCTGACGCTAAACAGGGCACTGCATCACAAGAAGCCCCATTACAGTCAATAAGACTCACCATAAGTAAAACTGTTACTATCTGATCCTTATTCTGTAAATCAGTGTTTTCAACCTGGGGGTCTGCAGGCTATATCTAAGATTTACAAAGTAGTCTGCATCTCCATTCAAAAATTTTTAGGGGGTCCGCAAATGGAAAAAAGGTTGAAAACCATTGCTGTAAATGACAGTCAGAATTTGTAGTATGTTCTAAGTATATCTACTGTGTTCAATGCAAAGAGTTCAACTCATAATGCAACAAAAATGTAAAACACTGCAATGTACAGGAAATTTAAAATGTACCAGTGTGCTGTTGATCACAGGATTCACATTACATATGGAAGTCTTATTTTCACAACTCCAGTGAAATCACTGCTTTTTGCCAATTAGGTACTAGATAAAAAGAAGCCTGAAAGCAATTGGATGTTCACATATTTGATTTGGGTATTTTAATATAGAGAGAAAACAATAAGACAAAGACAGCAAAACTTGGTGATCCTGGAACAAAAATTGTGCATTTAAGTGATTTTCCCCTCCCGCTCCCTCCCACCCACCCCCGGGACACTCTTCCACTGTCCGTCCTTCGATTCACAAGCTTGAGGACTTCTGGTTTAGAAAAAGGTAGCTTTTATCCATCTGGGGACTTTTCCAAGCTCAAACGGCTTTAATATTTATTAAATGTTTATACAGTACCTGCAGTTGATATATTGCCTACCACAAAACTGGAAACATAATCAACAAGCACTAAGATATTGGAGGGTTGGTTTTTTTTTATGGTTGGGGTTTTTTTAGTAGCGTGCCTTCCCCACCACCGCCCCTTTAAATTGTAAGTCACCACCTGGAAGGAAGATCAGAAGAAGAAGATGTCTTATTCACTGCAAGTACAATAAAAAAAAGTGCCAGTTTCTCTGTGGGCAGCTCTTTATGTTTCACTTACCAAAAAAATTTACTTTTCCTCTGACAGTTTAATATACAGTATGTGAATGATCACAATGAAATTTTGCCATGAGAACAGTGATATACAGTTACTGAATCTAGAAACCTATATTTGCTTACAGATTACTCAGAAATCCATTGCTTTACAACACTAGCTATTCAAACCATAAATGTGTTCCCTGACATTGCTGCGTGTGTGTGTCTGTCTGCCTGTTTCAATTAAAACTGTGTTGTATTATATCTGTATAGGAAAAAAAAACCTCATGGCTTCTTGAAAATGTAGTAGAAAAACATATTACAGTATCTAAGATTTTCAACCATGTTTATCATAATAGTGACTAGCCACTTAATCTTAAAATTCCCTTAACTGATGCCTATAAAATCTAAAGTCTTGTTTATTTTATTTATTCCAGCTTTCTCCATCTCCCTACATTAAGTTCCTTTTCTCTTAGTAAGAATTAATTTAGGAGTAGAAATGTAAGTAAACAAACATCATATGACATGTGTTTTCAGATACTGGCATATCATATTATTTAGGTATCTAGATATATCTAAAGTAATTCCATTAAATATACCATTGTATGATCAAAAATGATAAACAGATTTTAAAAAGGGACAGCTTCCCAGTAATATCCTTCTTCTAGAATAAATTAAAGAATTTATTGCTGAAGTATTACTGGAAAGACTGGAAATTATGTTTAATAAAAATGAAGAGCTAGGTACACAAAACTGTAGTATAATTAACAAAAAGCTTGTGTTAGGACAATTTTATGAGGACCCTGTGGAATTTTTTTTTGCAGAAATGTCATTCTCAGCAACAGTCTCTTTTCATGAGTTTTATGAGCAAATATGGCAAATGTTAATGTAGATGTTTTGTGTGTTCTTAGATTCTAAACAAAAAAAAAATCAAGCTAAGAAAAGATATAGAAAACATTATACTTACAGAGAAACCATATGCAGGAAAATGCTACTGACAAATTTACATAGCGTACATCCACCACATGTTCTAATCCACGGAATCAACAAATGGAGGTACTCAAACTGGAAGCCCAAGTCAAGCACATATAAGTAGCTGTATGTAAATGTTATACCTAAGTACTTTGGGCCTCCGTAGACAAATTGGTACAAATTCCGCAAGAACAGATTGCACAAATAAGTTATTTACGGTCCCAGCAAAAAAACAGTACCATAAGCTTCACCTGTCTTTTATTTTTCTAGAAAAGCATACACATTATAATATTGACCTTTCCAGCTAGCATGCTGGAAAGGTCAAATTCCTTCCTTATGGAGGAATTTGCGCTACTGCCCTATAATAAGTATCCTACTAGAAACATTTCTTAACATGGAATTATCAATTATCCAATTCATAACTTACAATGGCGTGCCAATGGGTGGGTGGGTGTGCATGTGTATATATACACTATCCATAAAAAACTAAAATTATCAGTTATCCAGACCATTGATTACTTCTGTCAAAGGTGCCCTGTTTGCCAGTTAGGCACAATATTTAAAAAAAAATTAAGCAAAAATTATTATAAAATTGTACTACGATACACACAACGCGATTTTTAATGTAGTTTTATTTTTATCTATGTCTTTCCGAAAGCCATTTTGACAGCATATCAGAAGTGCTAAAACTTTGAAAAACAAAGCAACAGCAATAAGACAGAAAGCATTGTCTGTTAGTTAAAGCACAGGAATGTGAGTTGGGACAGGGTTCTTTTTCAAGCTGTGTCACAAACTAGCTACGTGAGTTTGGACAGGTCGCTTAATCACTTTGTGCCTCAGTTTACCCATCCTTACAATGGGGAAAGTCATACTTACCTGCACCACAGGGATGGAATAAAGCTTAATTAAGCAAACTTTGGGATGGAATGTACTACAGAAGTGCACATTACCATATGCAAAGATATGCTTGTCTGTATCTAGTGTTTCTAGGACTTCTTCAGAATCGCTCACTTTTCACCGGAATTTACACAATCCTTCGCACTTATGCCTTTTAATTTAATATATGTTTCATTCTTCAGGATGAAAACCAGTGACACGCTTGCTTGAGTTACTACCTGCACAGAACAAAACTTCACATCTAATAAATGAATGAGCAAAGGGACAAAAAAATTTTGCAAGCTGATTGGTATTGCAGTTACATTAATTTTCAACTGACCAATCTTTAATAATAAATTACTTGAAAATTCATAGCATTCCCTTTAAATGATCATTTGAGTTACAAATTCTCTTTACATCTAAATAAAGATATTGGGCTAAAAAGACTCCCATTGTTTTCAACAAGCTTTGTACTAAGCTATTATTTTATGAGTGCTCCCTTGCACACACTATATAGTTCCTTACTCTGCAACTAATCCCACAGAAGTCCATGGTGCTACTCATGGAATAAGCGGCTACTCAATTTGAGTCAGATAGTAGAATCTGGTACATTATAAATGGCAGGCGAGATCATCAGCTGGTGCAAATCAACACAGCTCTACTAAAGTTAATGGCGCTACACCAATTTACAGCAGCTAAAGATTCATCCCAGTATTTGTGACACTGATGCAACCTTTGGACCAGATCCTGCAGTCCTTCTATGTACTGGGAGCTTTGTGTGCACAAGGAACTCAAGATTACACTCTGTGAGAAAGTGATTCTCGAATTAGTGTTCCTTTTTACTCATAATTCTAAGCTAAAATACTTGATTAAACCATATTACACTCTAACTGGGTGGAAACCAAGAACACATTGTAGTTTAAAGCTTCTTATATCCTTTTAGTTTTCTTTTTTTCACTATCCCATATTAGTGTTTTATTAGGCCAACTTGTGCTTGCCTTACTCACACAAGTAGTCCCATTGATGTCTTCGGGATAACTTGCATCCTTAGGGCAAGCTCAGTTTGGTGTCTGATTACTCTGCACGAGTCAAGTTTCAAAGACACTTTTGTAGTATAGTTGTGTTATTTGGGAATGTGTTAATTTTCTCATTGATTTAATTCTGTTCTTTATATTGTCTATGTCATTTCTTTTCCTAAGGTCTGATCTCACAAATCCTTGCTCAAGTGAATATCCCTTACTTGCATACTTAGCCCCAAGGCAATCACCAGGACTACACAGATATAAGGACTAGTTACATGAATGTTTGCAGGACTGGACCCTAAAAATTACTTAGACCAATATTTTGTAATACTGTAGGGACAGTAGCGGGAGAACAAAATTATCTTATATGTGACATCTTTAATCAAGGACTAGCCTCTTTATACAATGCTGGATACGTGGATGGCTACAAACAGACAATGAATATTTTTCTGGTTACAGATTTATGGAACACTTCCCCATAAAGAAGAAAAGCATTTTAAAAGTGTATCTAGATGTGTATTTGCATAATGATATTCACTGTAATAAAATCTATAGGTATTTTCTTTTCCTCACATATATCACTAGAGGTTTAGAGTTGTTTGCTTTCTGAAAATATTACATGCTATGTGGTATTCACTGAAACAACTTTTAAGTACTGAAAGGCAGAAAAACTCAGAAACTTCTGCTTCTGACTGTTATCGCCATAAAATGTACACCATTTAAACAATAGAAGTGAGCACTAAATTCACGAGAAAACATGTACCTTTAAAATATTTCTTATAATAATGCTATTTCATCATTAAACATTTCACCATGAAATGATCTGCATCAAAATGGGATAATTTTCTTTAGATGATATCTTTGCATAATGTCAGAATATACAGATTAATCAATAGTTCCGTAAAGCAACAATTTCTATCCACCGTTTACGTCTTCTACAACTTTTAAGGTACTTTTTTATTTTTAAAAATTCTTTTTAGACCCTCCCCTCCCAAAGGGTTTATTTAAAACATCAACTCAATCAGCTTTTTGTTATAATTGAATTTTCATTTATCTTAGACTAATATAAATATATAGAAAAGATTTGAATAATAATCACCATATCCCATTGTCCACCTTTACCTTTGCAATTTTCCTTTTTCAGTATCCATAACCAATCATTGCTCTGCTCTCCCATTATGCTTCCTTCATTGCAGAGTGAGAAGCTTCTTCATTAAATAGCATTAAAAATAGAACACACCCAAACTCCCAAGCGGAGCATGCTCTAACAGTGCTAATGCCACAGTTCTCAAGGTAACCATGCTCATTTGGGAACTGAGAGGCAAAGTCAAGGTGAGATTAGTAATTTGCAAGCCTAATTGTGCACACAAACTTGCCTTGATCCATGATGAAGACTGTTAAAACAAAAATTAGTGTGCAGTTAAATTACGTGACCGAAAAGTTGAAGGTCAGCTTAACAATTTTCCCCTCCTCCCCACCCCAACAACTAACTTTAATTCTTTGTACTTGGTTAAAATTTGCAAAGACAATTTTGGAGGATTGTAAGAGAAATACATATTGATTCATACATCTAGTTAAGTGCAGTGTCAGAAGCATCACAGCGGCAAATCAAACCACCTACTGTGTTGATATCTGCTCATTTGGTTTCATAACTCGATATGTTTACAGGACTGTCATGTTACAGTAACACTGGGAAGCATTAAAAAAAAAAAAAAAGCAATGTATACACCTGGGGAGCAGGGAGACAACAGACCCACTATAGAAACATGAACCAGAAATGTGGGGCTATTCCAGGTGGTTGAAACAGTAAGTAAAATAAATAACAACAACAACAACATTAACAAAGTTGCACAAGAATGGGTGCACAGAATGAGTACATGCCTTGTTTATATCTATAAACAATGCAGTTGAAATAATACACATTCAAATATGCAAATTTTTAATAGCACAGTAACATTCACTATTTATGAACATGGTAAACTGCTAAAAAATTTAACATTAAACTTATGGCTTCCAGACTATTATTCTCTTGCATGATCACAATATTATAAAATAATTATGCTAACAAAGCACATGGTACATATTTTGCCAAACAAAATTACTATCCAGTAATACTCAAGTATTAAACCGTCCCAAATGTTTTTCCTTCTAGCAAAGGTAATGCAAAAATCATCCCAATTTTTTCATTAAACTTCACAAATCAATAGGTAAGTTTTAAAGCTTTGATTACTAAAACAGTTGTTAGAATGACTACATCTTTCTGTATTTCTTATTTAAATTGCTATTTGAAATTTCCCTATAAGGTTGAATTCAAATTCTAAAAAGCAGACTGGGGCTAATTATTTTAACTTACTAAAATCGGACAATTACGATTACCCAAAATGCCCTATCATAAAACAATGCTCCTGAAAGACCCTGCAGCACCAATTACCACCTCGATCATCTTCACGTTTGTATTCCCCCCAGTTTTAATGTAATTCTTAAATTATCTGCCATCTGCTATTTACTATGCAACGCAAATGAAACATTTATGGTCTGAATAATAACACTGCATATAGCATCTACTTTATATTTAGCTATTAGAAGTGTGCCCGACCTCACCAGGAAAACTTTCTAAACATCTGTCCATATCTTTCCATGTGAACTCTTCACAAGGTACAACAAACACTACATACAACATCAAGAAATAAATTAAAAGTCTTTTTATTGGCAAATTCATATTTTATTGTGTAAAAACCTAGATACTACAGTACTCCTGTGCAATACTCAGTTACCAGTCTAGCAATTTCAGAACCAATATCCCTTCTTCCACTAAAATATGAATCTAATGTTGTAAATATCACATCGTAAAGAAAGAGCCTTGAAGTAACCACAGATCATTGCATACTGTATGCAATAAACACAAACATTTGTTCTACTTCTCTGCTCCTCGATCTCCAACATTAAGCCACGCTGACCTCAAAATTAAAAATTTGGGGGAGGGTGAGGATGGTTTCAACAAAATGACAGAAAACACATGCGAGGGGTGGGGTGGGGTAAGATAACATCGTAACAACAAAGAACACACAGCACACGGATGCCCACAGCTTTTTGGATTTACCTTGCCAGCACCCTGGATCTGCCCCCAGCTTCTTGGTGGTGTGGGGCTTTTTTGGCGTGTGTGTTTATGTGGCGGCAGCTCTGGTGCTGTTACAGTACAGTGGCTGTCTTCCCGAAAGACATGGTCTCTGCCTCCTCCTCCTCCTCCGCCTCGCCCCCTTTGCTACTCTGGAGGAGACGCTACTTCTCTGGGCGCGTGAGTCTGCCTGACTCGCCGAGCGGGCTCCCACTGCCTCTCTGTCTCCCTCTCTCTGCTGTGCTGCTGCCTGCCCTTTATGGATCCCTCTGCCTGTCCGCCCTGCGCTGCCTGTCCTCTCGCTGTAGCCCGGACTGTGGCTCTTATCGCGGGCTGTGCTCTCTCCCCGTCTGTCTGTCTGTCTGTCGCTGCCTGCCTGTCCCCTCTCCGCTGCCTCTCTCGCACTCTGCGCTGCCCGCCCGCGAGGCTCCCTCTCTTTCTCCCTCTCCCCGCCCACGCTGCGGCGCGCGGCGCCTGGGACCCGAGGCAGCGCGTTCTGCTTGCGCCAGCTCCGCTGCGCTCCCGGAGCGCTGCCCCGACTCATGCTGGCTCGACCCCGGCTGCTGCCGCCGCAGCTGTTGCCAGTGACTCCGCCGCGGCCTCTGCCATTGGCCGGGTCGTCGCCCCCTCCCGCCCCCCGGCCCTCACCCTTACGCCGCGGAGAGGGAGAGGCGCTGCTCGAGCTGCAGCGTGTGTGTGTTTCCTGCACGTTGTGCCATCCATTCACGCTGCCCCCTGCCCAGCCCCGAGCAGACAAAGCCCACGGCCCCACTAATAAGGAGAAGGCTCATTAATCTCTGGCAATTTCTTGGGTTTGGCTCCCCCTCCTTCCTTTCCGCACCCCTCCACCCCACTCCAAAAAAAAAAAAAAAAAAAAAGAAGTGGCCTCTTTACGCTGGAAGACAGTTTAGCGCAGGTTTGGCGAGAGGAGGATTAATCACTATTGGTGGTGGTGTTGCTCCGTGAAATTTGACAGCATCTGCACTGATCAGCGGAGCTGGTGGAGGAAAAAGACACTGCAGCAGGTTGTTGGGGGAGATAAGCCCCCTGAAAGGGGGACACATGAATGATCTCTTTTCCTCCCTCCCCCACCTCTGCAGGGCTGCAGCTAGTTTCCCCTTTGATCGTATTTCTTTAAGAGTTTTGCTGCACACAATAAAGCAGAGAGAAACATTTCTAAAAGATCAACCCTTTTGACAATTGCAGCCCTGTTTGCCCACTTGACTACATCCAGCCATTCGTTCTGCCCCCAACAGAGAAAAGGGCATTTACATCTTTGCTAGGTGGTTATTAATATGCATCAAAATTATAGCTGTACTGTACAGTCCCAGCTGTAATAGCCATAGATCATTTAGAGCAGATCCAGTAATTCAGCTGCTGGAAATGCATGCTCTGTGAATAATCGTGTATATAGTACAATGCCCCATATTACAATAACCTGAAAGGAGACAGAAGCCTCTGGTAGTAACTGTCATTAGTAATCCTGTAAATGAAAAACAAACAGGAAATAAGCATACAGCATAAACAAGTAAAATAGTATGAAATATGCTGTTCACTTTTGTCTAGAGCTATACAGATAATCTAACTTGCACACACAGAGATTGCTTTTCTAAGATAGCTTTAAAATGCACTCTGAGTTATGTATTTTAAAACAAAATCCTTCGTCACGAGATACAATTCTCCATGATCACAAATGTAAGAAAACTAATTTACAAGGCAAGTGAAGACAACTACACCAAGGGGCAAAATATTTGCTTTATGAAGGATTATCCTGAAGCCCTGGGAATCGCTTTCCCCTTGAAAGCCAACACCTGCTTTTAAAAACAAGAGTGTACTGTACGAATATAACAAGCAATGAGCCACAACAGGGTGTGCATTAGCCAACTGTTGGTGCATGCCTGAAGTGATCAGAGGCATTCAGCCAAGTGCACCAAAAGCTTACAGTTCTAACGCATCTCCTGATGTGGCTTATTCCTATTAATGTATAGCTCCTTCCATTTTAAATTTCATTATTTAACATATTCTTACACTGTGAAATATAACTCATAGTTCAAACAAAAATAGCTTAGAAAAGGCGATAAGCAATCCTTATCAGGGTGAATAGTTCCTCATGACAGTGCAAAGATGTTTTTTCACGCTAGGGGTAGTAAGCTTTTAAGTTTTATATACAGGGCAGGTTCAGTCCCTTTGGCTTTACTTGAGACCAAGTATCTATTAGAGCTAATTAGTTTGCATGTAAATACAGAGGGCCTGATTCTGCACAATGACACACCTCATGTATCCAATGGAGCAAGCCAGTTTCAGCACTTCTACTGGCCCACTTCCTTCTTAGCAGGCTATCCAGTGAAGCAGTGAGAACTCAGACTGCATTAGGATGTTGAAGGATCACTCATCCCCTAACCAGACACTGCAACATCTGCCTGCCTGCAAGAGAGGGTAAGGCGGGCTGAGGAAGTGAGAGAAAGCAAGCATAGTTAGGTGGTGTTTCCAGACTCTGTTATTACACATAATGGATATGCAAAACAGCAGAAGAGCCACTCCACGGGTTATATGGGTGATTTCTGATGGGGGAGATGGAAGTCTATGGATGTTACATTTGGACTCTATGTGTATACCTACATACAAGCTGCAGGCTTGGCATTCTGCTCCAACCAGCTCTATGGGATAATATCTGATGGTGGCAGTTTGCTGTTAGAGCTAACATATGTTGCATGTTCATTTTCTACCATTTGGTGAACATTATTTATCAAATGCTAGAGAAAAATATCACTCCAGCAATTTAAATAAAATAGTCTGAAAAATATGAGTCGTACACATAATCAGATATGCAAATTAGTCCCTGTACTAGAAGCTCCAGACCTGGGAAAGGACTGGTGCCAAATACATCTGCCCCCATCCTGAGAAACCCCCTCAGACCTTTTTATAGTCAGGTATGTGTCTGACATTTTCAAAGACCTGAATCAGTGTATCTTACTTCCCTCTTTAGAATCTTCCCTGCACATAGAAAGAAAAATCATAGCTATTTCTGAGAAGTGACACATCAGGACCACAGTCTGCTGCTCCCTGTGCTGACTTGTAACACACATAGGGACAAGTTTTTTCACGTCAGGAGTTGTGTCTATAAACAGGGCAGAATTTGGCACATAGGACTCAAGACAAACTTTTCAGAACTCTATCGTGCCCATTGCTATATTTTGCATAATCTGGGTTCAGGAGTATTTAAAAAATGATATCTAGACCTAAAATCTCCACTGGAACCTTAAGATTTAGCATGTCGATTGATCTGCAGTGCACACCTGAGGCTCTAACCCTGCAAACTGCCCTGTGCAGGCCAATCAGCTTGGAGGATTGGGGTCTAAATAGGCCAGACGGTGCAGTTCTTACACATACACACACATACCCCTTCCTCCCTCCCATTGACAACAGTGGAAGTTTTGGCTTGAGCAAGGACCATACATGGCACTTGGCCTGATATTTTCAAACTGAGTGGGCAAGTCATTGTGCTTGTGCTCTGTGTGCAATATAGATTGATGTTCATAAATCTAGAAAAGTTGTTTGGTTTCCAAAGCATAAATTAGTTTAGAAATGTGATCTGTATGTATATGCACAGAGATTCACACCTGTACTCCCTGAACCACTGTGCTATTATATCATATAGTCATTTTTAATATAATATTATGAGCTTTTGTTACTGGTTGCACGTTTCCTTAGGCTGAAATCATTTTGCAGTGAAAGCTATGTAATATGCAAAATACACATTGCAAATGATGGTTTGAAGATCTGGGATGATTTGGATTAAGTTATTATAATGTAAATAACTGCATCATTTTAAGATTATATTCTGATAAGAGGTTAGTTTTTATTTTGAAAAAAACCTGTTTTTCAGTTTTGATGTCTTAAGCACTTTACCAAATTTACCTTATGCTGATGGGGGATACAAATGTTATAGTCCTAATTAAAATGAAAATTTGAAGCACAAAGATAGTCAAATACTGTTCTGCTTTTAAATACATTGTTCGTAGAACTGAAATATTTACTCTAGGTTCAGTCAATAGTACCTTATGACTAATGTAAAATTAGCAAAGTCATTCAGGCGCAGACACGTATGAGAATGTGAAGGAAAACTAAATTCTGATCCGATCCGTATTGAAGTCAGAGTTTTGCTATGGACTTTATTAAGAATAGGATCAGACCCCTACTCTATTGACTAGTTCTCCTTAGAGGAACATCAATGAACTACCTTTTTTAAAAAAAAAAAAATAATCTGTTGGTAACAGTGCTCAGGAAGATTTTTTTTCCACCACTAAAAGCAAAGCATCATTTCTTTGTGTTTGACATTCTAAATCCCCTTTAAGTTTCTCTCTGAGATTCCAAATGGTTGATGTACCAAATCTATATCTCCTGAAAACATGTTTTTTATGAAGTTCAGAGAGTAATGCCTATCTTTTTAAGCATGCCCCAGCACCCCACAGGATATTGCCTTCTGAGCCATCTCAGAGCCGGAAGCTGCAGTCCCTGTTCAGCTATAGCTCTCAAGGAAGTTAGCAGGAATTTGAGTTTTAGGAAATTTTCAAAAGCTGGCATGGGTGCAAATGAGCAACTGCATGCTGAAAATGGGGCTCACTGTATTATTTGGGGGCACGGGGAGTTTTCAGAGCAGATCAGCAGTTTGCACTCAAGTTACCTGAGCATTCTAGGGGGTCAGTTGGATAGATGTGGGACTGGCTGCTCAATTGGGATTTTCAGAAGTGCTCAGAAGCCCCACAAAATACTCAGCCAGCTGCTTTCAGACTTTTAGTCACATCAGAGACAGAACTAATCAGCAGGTGCAGATTAAGCAATTCAGGCACCGGTCCCTTATTGGTTGCTCAGGACTCCGCACACCTGGGAATCCCACTTCAATTGATTTTATAAAAACAAACATGCAGGAGGGCATAAATACAAAAGGCAGAGAAATTCCAGCAGTCACTAAGGGGGACTAGGCAAGTGCTAAAACAGGGCTAGTGGAAAGGTGACTATAAGGGTCTAGGGGAGAAGGAGAAGGAGAGAGAGAGAAAGAGAGAGAATTGAGGTGGGTGGTGGTTCTTTTAGGATGTGCAGTTCAGTGTGGGGACCGCACAACACCTGACCATATTACAGTGGTCTCGATTCAAGCCAGAAAAGGGGGTGAAGGTTTGCTCTTTCTCGAAGACTGAGGAGATGCCAATACCTTTCAACAGGCTCCATAACCTAAGGAGGCTTAATGGAGGCACAGTTAATTCAGCAGCACAGACTTGCCCTGGAAGCTATCATGCCCCTAGATGGTGAGGTCAAGGGAGACATATGGGAAGCTACACCCTCCCCATCCCTATCAGGATTACTGTAGTCCTTAGCCTGCCAGAGGAGCACAAGCAATGTCATTGGTGCCCATTTCTTGAGTTGCCCTGGGGAGCAGCAAGGCAAGACTGTACTGCAGCAGTGAGTCCATAGTGGAGTTTAGAAGAACAACTTCCTGTCTGGGAAGCTGCATCCAGATTAGAGAATAGGTGCCTGATCCATAGGGAAACTGAACATAGGACTAGTTTTAGTGGTGTCCCATTTGCAAAGATTGTGTTCTCAGTGGTGTGAAGTGAGCTACTGAAAGCAGCTGGTGGATCTGCTGTAAGCATGAGTGTATTCTCCTACTCTCTAGATCAGAGGTGGGGCAAACTGTGGTCTGTGGGACCCTTCTGGCCTGGGAGGCTAGCCCTCGGCCCCTCCACTGCTATTCCTCCTCTCCTGAAGCCTCTTCTCACTCCATAGCCAGCGCAATTCTCTCAATGGTGGGCTCCAGCTGGGTATGGCTGCCTCCAGCCAGGTGGTGTGGCTGTAGCATCACCAGCCACCGGTACTCCAGGCAGTGTGGTAAGGGGGCAGGGAGCAGGGGGGATTGGATAGAAGGCAGGGGAATTTGGGGTGGTGGTCAGAGGGTGGTGGTATGGATAGGGGTTGGGGGTGGTCAGAGGGTGGAGAACAGGGATTGAATGGGGCAGGGGTCCTTGGGGGTGGTCAGAAAGGACAAGGTGGTAGGGTAGGGGGGCAGTCAGGGCAGTGGTTCTGGGGGCTGTTAGGGGACAGAGAGAAGGGATGGTTGGATGGGGCAGTTAGGAAGAGGGGGTTGGATGGGGCAGCAGGGGGGGCAGTCAGGGGACAGGGAGTAGGGGTGGTAGATGGGGTAGGGGTCCTGGGGGGGGCTGCCAGGGAATCGGGGGGTGGATGAGGCAGGAATCTGGGGAAGGCCATCAGGGGTGAGAAGCACGGGTGGGTTGGATGGGGGTAGGGCTGTTTGGGGAGGTAACTGGCCCTCCATACAATTTCCAAAACCTGATGTGGCCCTCAGGCCAAAAAGTTTGCCCGCCCCTGCTCTAGATACTTGAGCTGCACAAGCAGAAAAGAGCCTTGACTAGAGGATTCTAGTGGCTGAGTTCCCCTCCTAGGGGAGCAGGTGGATCTGAAAAATCTTGATTGAGAAGCATGTCTGAAGAAAGGAATCCTTATTAATCCTCTACAAATAACCCAGTGATGACAGAACTACAACATAAAGGACAACTTTTTGTGGAGTGAAAACAAAAAAAGTTATTTGGTGAAGAAAAGTGTAACATTACCTAGTGACCATGATACACTTTGGTGGAAGTAAGGGGCGCATACTGAGAGACTGTGGCATGTGGGTGGGTGTATACAGGGGACTATCAGTATGAGTGGACAGATATGCTTTTGCTCCCTGGCTTTCCACCAATAAACTTTATTATGTGCTACATGAGGTTCAGATGCTTTTCTGGCTGTACATAGTCAGTATCTGTCAAGGCTTTTCATGGCAATGACACCAGCTATACGAAGCACAATAGGTTAAGATTAGGGGTCTGTAATCCCCATACTAATAGGCTCTCCATGTCAATTGAATTTGCATATTGCAACTGAGAGAACCCTGTTACTCCCCTTCCTTCACCCACTGGTTACATAGGGGCACCTCTGCCTGCCCTTTCTCCTTTTTAATGGCAACACACAGAAGCACAGAGCAGTTTCTAAATAAAACCCATTGTTTTAACTGTGCTTTTTCTGACTAGGCATTATAAATGGCTTGTCACCATACCCCTTCAATCCTGTGCTGCTTCCTGCCATCAGCTACTACACATGGCTGTGTAGCATTACTTCCGTGGAGGGAGCAGCACAACTGCTGAAATTCTCAAAACTCTGTCTCCTTGGTGCCTTCAGTAAAGCCCTTGCTGCTTACACAAGCACATTTTTGATGCGGCATTTTAAGTGCACCAGGAAGACTCTTCCCTAGCTGAAGCCTGCACTCTGTTTATGTCCTGCCATCAGGTGGATTGGCACCATCCTTTAGAATGAGTGCAAAGTTAGCTGGTGACTTGCATGCAGTGGTTAGTAGATTTCTAATGGGTAGAGGAATGCTGAGTAGAAGTCTTTGCAGGTGACTTCTCTACTTATTCTTCCTGTCTTTTGTGAGCCAACTCTGGCACCGCTTACCTTATCCCAAACCCCAAAGCATTCAAGAGTACTCAGCACTGTACATCCAAATCATCCCTTTGAAACTTCCCCTGCATGTGTGTTATCCTCCTAGTTCATACTCGCAAACATCTGATTTGCTCTAAAATGGCTGCTTAAGATTTTCACAGGCTTATACTGCTCCCGTTGATTTTAGGGGGTGCAGGATCAGGCCTATAACTTACATTTTTTATTTTTTTAACACCTGAGCCTAGCACTGGGGGTGGGTCAGTACCTGATGCCAATAGGAGTTGGGTGTTGTAGGTTCTTACAAAGCAAATATCTATAAATAGTTATTTCATCCAAATACACAAGGGCAAGGGGAATTCCCCATATTTTTTCAATTAAGATGTCAAATTACTTGTTACATTGAAAGATCCACTACTTCATTGCCCTGTGTTTTTACAAATATTTCAGTGCTGCCTAAAAGTGTCAGGCTATTGTAAATGTTGGGTTATATTCTTTCAATGCATGTCACTTCGTTATTCCCTTTGCAATCTTTCCACGCACAAGGTTTGATCCCTGATAGCTGTTTTTGCTGGAGAGCATCCTGGACAGAGTAGCTCAGTCCATTGACTGTATTACTTCCCCATGGCCTACTCCATCCTGCTGCAATGTGAATCTTTCTATAGTGGCATTCTGGGGCCCACTACCAGCTGAGACAGCCTGGTAATAGGTCCACTGAGCTGCACTAGAGACCCAAAACTGAAACAAAACCCTGCAGCATCTAGCCAGTGTTTAGTCCTGTCCTCCTGCTGATTCCCTAAGATCTGTGAGGCTTAGGGTTACCAGTTAGAAGTAACAGAGGAGGAGAAGGACCTCGGAGTATTGGTTGATCACAGGATGACTACGAGCCATCAATGTGATATGGCTGTGGAAAAAACTAATGTGGTCTTGGGATGCATCAGGCGAGGTATTTCCAGTAGAGATAAGGAGGTGTTAATACCATTATACAAGGCACTGGTGAGACCTCATCTGGAATATTGTGTGCAGCTCTGGTCTCCCATGTGTAAGAAGGATGAATTCAAACTGGAACAGGTACAGAGAAGGGCTATTAGGATGATTTGAGGAATGGAAAACCTGTCTTCTGAAAGGAGACTCAAAGAGCTTGGCTTGTTTAGCCTAACCAAAAGAAGGCTGAGGGGAGATATGATTGTTCTGTATAAATATATCAGAAGGATAAATACCAGGGAGGGAGAGGAATTATTAAAACTCAGTACCAATGTGGACACAAGAACAAATGGATATAAAATGGCCATCAGGAAATTTAGACTTGAAATTAGATGAAGGTTTCTAACCATAAGAGGAGTAAAAGCAGCAAAGAATCCTGTGGCACCTTATAGACTAACAGATGTATTGGAGCATGAGCTTTCGTGGGTAAATACCCACTTCGTCAGATTCATGAAAGCTCATGCTCCAATATGTCTGTTAGTCTATAAGGTGCCACAGGACTCTTTGCTGCTTTTACAGATTCCAGACTAACATGGCTACCCCTCTGATACTTGACATCAGAGGAATGAAGTTCTGGAACAGTCTTCCAAGGGAAGAAGTGGGGGCAAAATACATATCTGGCTTCAAGACTAAGCTTGATAAGTTTATGGAGGGGATGATATGATGGGATAGCCTAATTTTGGCAATTAATTGATCTCTGACTATTAGCAGTAAATATGCCCAATGGCCTGTGTTGGAATGTTACATGGGGTGGGATCTGAGTTACTACAGAGAATTCTTTCCTGGATGTCTAACTGATGAGTCTGCCCACCAGGGGTGGCTCTAGGTATTTTGTCGCCCCAAGCATGGCAGGCAGGCTGCCTTCGGCGGCTTGCCTGCGGAAGGTCCCCAGTCCCGCAGATTCGGCGGCACACCTGTGGGAGGTCCGCCGAAGCCGCGGGACTAGTGGACTCTCTGCAGGCATGCCGCCAAAGGCAACCTGCCTGCTGCCTTCGCGGTGACTGGCAGAGCGCCCCTTGCGGCTTGCTGCCCCAAGCACACCCTTGGCATGCTGGTGCCTGGAGCCGTCCCTGTTGCCCACATGCTCAGGGTTTAGCTGATTGCCATATTTGGGGTCGGGAAGGAATTTTCCTCCAGGGCAAGTTGGCAGAGGCCCTGGGGGTTTTCACCTTCCTCTGCAGCATGGGGCATGAGTCACTTGCTGGAGGATTTTCTGCACCTTGAAGTCTTTAAACCACGATTTGAGGACTTCAATAGCTCAGGCATAGGTTAGGAGTTTGATACAGGAGTGGGTGGGTGAAATTCTGTGGCCTGCATTGTGCAGGAGGTCACACTAGACCAGGGGTCAGCAACCTTTCAGAAGTAGTGTGCTGAGTCTTCATTTATTCACTTTAATTTAAGGTTTCACGTGCCAGCAATACATTTTAATGTTTGTAGAAGATCTCTTTCTAGGTCTATAATATATAACTAAACAATTGTTGTATGTAAAGTAAATAAGGTTTTTAAATGTTTAAGAAGCTTCATTTAATTAAATTAAAATGCAGAGCCCCCTGGACTGGTGACCAGGACCCAAGCAGTGTGAGTGCCACTGAAAATCAGCTCATGTGCCGCCTTCAGCACTCGTGCCATAGGTTGCCTACCCCTGGACTAGACTATCAGTGGTTCCTTCTGACCTTAAAGTCTATGATTCTAGGTGACTGGTTTTTGACTGGAATGCCCAGTAAAAAGAAACCCTGGCGGCTCTGGTCAGCACTGCTGACTGGGCCATTAAAAGTGTGGTTGGTGGCACAGCGGGGCTTAGGCAGGCTCCCTGCCTGCCCTGGCTCCGCACAGCTCCTGGAAGCAGCAGCATGTCCCTCCTTCGGCTCCTATGTGTAGGGGATCTGCATGCTGCCCCTGCCCCAAGCGCCAGCTCCGCAGATCCCCTTGGCCACGGGGGCAGTGTCCGTGGACGGTGGCAGCATGCAGAGCCTCTACGCATAAGAGCTGGAGGGGGAACATGCCACTGCTTCCAGGAGCTGCTTGAGGTAAGCGCCACTTGGAGCCTGCACCCCTAACCCCCTCACACCCCAACCACCTCCCAACCTCCAAGCCCCTTGGTCCCAGCCCATTGCACCCTCCTGCACTCCAAATCCCTCATCCCCAGCCCCACACCAGAGCCTGCACCCCTAGCCAGAGCCCTGATCTGCACCCCTGCACCCTTCCCCAGCCTAGAGCCCCCTCCCGCATCCCAACCCCCTGAGCCAGCACACTGAAAATGAGCGAAAGAGTGAGGGAGGGTGGGGAGAGCAAGCAATGGGGTGGGGGGGTGAGTGAGGATGGGGATGTGGCCTTGGAGAAGGGGCAGGGCATTTGGTTTTGTGCTGGCAGAATGTTGGCAATCCTAGTGAGGCTTAGGGGCTAGCCCTGGGATAAGAGTATCAAAACATGTGCCCCTTTGATGACTAGGGACACATTCACCACATTCTGACGTTCTCAGAAAACTCCTCTTATTGAGGCCCCACTTCTTGGGGGTTTACATGTGGAAGCAGGCAATTGGAACCTCTATTTTATTGTGTCCTCACTTAGGTAACTCATCTATTGAAGTCAAAATGGGAATTTTCCTGAGTAAGGACATAGTACAAACTGAGAAAGGGCTTCAAGATGGGCCTGTAATGTTTGTGGGTGCTGAATCCAAGTTAGTCAAACACTATTGCTGCAGCAATAATAGATGAACCGGAGTTTTAACACATCATTACAAATATGTTTCAGTCAAACAAGGATGATGCAAAATAAGGGAGATACTGCTACAGAACCTACACATGAGCTAATATAAAAATCCATGGGCCCTGTGATGAGAGAATTGCATCCGTGTTAAAATAATGAAGTTTCTACCTCTGTAAAAAAATAAAAATAAAAATAAAACAACCACCCCCATTAACCTAGTCAGTGTGAGGAGCAGCAGGTAACACATAGGCAAGTTCAAATGTAGGTCAGGAACTCTGCAATGGAGAAGATTGGAAGACTCTTCACGTAGGGGGAATAGAGAGAGCCTAATGCACTTTTCTGACATATAATTTTCCTGCGTACTCAATGTGAGATGAATTGTTTGCCCCCTCAGGATCACATCATATTTTATGTGCAAAACAGTGCAGAAATGTGCCAAAAGATCTGAAGCAAACTGGAATTAAGAACTGTGCCGCATCATGTCTTCCAATACCAGCACTTTACAAGCTTCTAGAGGGAGCAGTTATCTGACAGCCCTTTCTTTACTGTTTATCCTCACTAGATGACTGGCTAAAACAGGCAGATAGACCCATACTGCAGTATAGTCAGTATATTACTCCTGCACAGCACTGTTATGCCACATGCACAACCCTAAAGCATAACAGCAAACTCTAGTGCCAGTGGTAACATTCCTTGCTGTGTAACAGTGTAGAACTCTTTTTAACCCATATAAAAATGGTGTGACACACAAGAGTGAGGGTAAAGTTATAAAACTGTATCAAAGATGGGGGAGGGATAGCTCAGTGGTCTGAGCACTGGCCTTGCTAACCCCAGGATTGAGAGTTCAATCCTTAAGGGGGCCATTTAGGTGTCTAGGACAAAAATCTGTCTGGGGATTGGCCTTGCTTTGAGGAGGGGGTTGGACTAGATGACCTCCTGAGGTCCCTTCTGCTGCTGATATTCTATGTGGCCAGCGGAGCCTGGTCATAACAGGAGAATTATTTGGTCTCCACAGGAGATATGGGTTAGTGACAACTGTTACAATGATGGTCCAATTCACATGACATGGGCCAGGAAATAAATATCAGTGTATACTAGTGTCAGTCACAGTAATTCTCCTACTGCCAGCATCCTGGAGATCCTCCCTGATTGGCCTCACTCAGAAAGGACTGTGTCTCGGGTCCAAAGGGTCTAATACAAAACATGGTTGATTGGTATCAGTCCAGCAATTTAGTTTCTCTTCCGTTTGGAAAAGAGACTTTCACGTCTGTTAGTCTATTGCAGAAGAGTTACTACAAAGAATGAACAATTGCTTATCTAAAAATTGGATCTGTTCAACACCAAATGACACTATACCTTAAATGACAGAACACAGAAAGAACTACTTAGTTTCCAGTACTGTCAGCCCCTCAGATTTTATTCCCAAGCACAGTTATTTATCATTCACTGCCCTTAAAATAATACATTTTCTTATCCCTAATTCCCCCAAATTTTCTCCAGCTGCCTTCTTTTTGTTTTGCTTTGCTTTAACCAGTAGACATATTCAAATTTTTCTTTGTTTTGTAATCTACATTTTTTCATATCTGAAAATTACAGCCTTTGCAATGCACAATACTGTAGAAAGTCTCTCCTTTGAAACAGCAGAACATGGTACAATTTTAGCATCATATAATTTCCTGCATAATTGTTAAATCATTTTCTTCCTTTTCTCCCTCCCCCTCTTTTTTTAAAGAAAGAAACATTCAAACTGCCTATCTAGAGAGACAGGAAACTTAACAACCTCGTAACACCATGCTGCACTGTGCCTCATAGTTATCACAACATCAAAAACAAATCTCTAAGCAGTCCGAGAACTTTTCCTATCTATTGTTTCAGTCAGTCAGTAGTAAACTCTGTATTCTGCAAGGCGCTATAGGTTCACAAAATGCAAAAACTCCTTGTGTGTTTGTGGCATTGTATTCCCAAATATCATATAATACAAATATTAAAATATCACTGTTCATAACATGTTCCTGTACACCATCTGGGCCTCCCCCAGGAAGCTGGCATAATCTGTCAAAGTAAAAATAACCACAATTTCACTCTTTTTGTTGTGTTGATGTTTGTCATCATGGATTTCACTTTACTGCTCCAATTACATTTATGACTTTCTTACATACTGAATGGCACTAAGGACTTTCATTATTATTTACACACTTACACTCCCTCACAACATGCCCTCTCTCAGCAGTCACTCTGATATAAAGTTAGTGAATTTTAGCTTCCCATTACATAAAAGTGTATGAGTAATGATCCAGCTTCACCACTTCTTTGTAATGCCCGCAATCTTAGGCTCCTGTTGTAATAAAGGGAGGACATGATACATTTATTTTTCCCGCCTCAGCAAAAGCAACTATAGGGATAAAATCAAGTTTAAAACAACATATGCAAATTTAATTGAAAACAAATATACATCAAGCAGTTCCCCAGGAGAAATCTAAATCTCCCTAAATTTGCAGCATGTAACAAACAGGATAATAATGCCTATTATTATCATCATCTTTAATTTTTCATGACAACTTTTTTTAAAATGTCATTGAAGCCCATTAGACAGCAGAGGTAAAAACATGGGTTTTACTTAAGAGGTTTCAGGGTTATATGCTGTATCACCAAGATATGGTTTAATTATTGAAAATACAAGACTCCTTCTCAGTTAAAATAAAAAGAAAACAAGGTTGCTACCAGCCAAATGAAGAGTAGTCGTGACAAATATAAATTACTGCCCATCACAATAACAAAGATAATACAATAAACCAGAGCCCAGAAGACTTTGAAAGACATTTTGGAGCACAGAACAGTGCTGGAAAGCAATTTAAGACTCTGTTTTAGCAATGATTTGAGCTGCAACCTGCAAAAGTTGTACGTCTCATTGCCTGCACTGCCATTGGGAATCTGATTCCACTAGCCAAATTTAAATTTGCTGGCAATCACATGAAAGGCTGATTAATTGATACTATGGTTACTCCAGTCCTTTTTGCAATAGATGGAACTTGAACCTGATACCAGAGGAGCCCCCCCAGAGCATGTGCAAAGAAGTCTTTGATGCCATTCCACAGAAAGCTTGCCTGGCAGACCTCAGTCAACAGCCCTGCTATCCAGGGAGCCAAATTCAATGCATAACCATGGATGAACTTTGAAAAATTCGGCTGAAATGAGGATTGTGATGTACTGGAGGAGGAGGAGGGATCATTTGCTTGAACCTTCAACCTACTGCCTCTGTATTAATCCCCAAGATTCATGCTGCATACATGGAATCTGGGTTTGTTCTGATAAAGAGCTTTGTAGGCTGCCTGCTCTCCCAAATTCTTCCCTTTGATATGCTTGCATAACTCCCATATGCTCCAATTGCTGAATCAGCTAGGCAAACATGGAGTCAGTTTCTGCAGAACTCCCACCCATGAAAACTATTCTATTTTATGTGATCCAGGGTTCCCTGAAAGGCCAATAGACATTGTACACACCCCAAATGCTGTATGAAACCACTCTGCTTTGGCCTGGAACAGCCAATTGAGCACAGGGAAGTCTGTTACCATGTCCTAGAGTGTGAAGTTTTTAAATAGGCCTAATCCAAAGCCCACTGAAGTCAATGGAAAGATTCCCATTGACTTTACTGGGCATTAGATCAGGCCCTAAAATGATGAAGGCTGATCTCACTCCAGACCTCTTTCTGATCTCAGTTATTCTGATGGAATTTAAGAGACTCCATGACATCAATGGAGTTACAGCAGTTTTAAAACACTGGAGAATCAGGCCCTCAATTCTCTCTGATGTTACTTTACATTTTGCGTACCTTGCCTCGTGCTATTGAGAATATATTATGAACCAAGAGGTATACAGATACTTATGCTATTTATTTAAAGCTACAGCTAGAAGCAAGGCACCAGAGGCTGAGGACGGCTCTAAGCAGAAGATTTAGAGTGAAGCAGAGAGGGAGAGACAGTACCTTTAGGGATGATACTGCTTTTCTTATTCTAATAATGGTTCTTTAAGTGTTGGAAGAAGGTGGCTTTTTCTGTATTACGCTAATAGTGATGATAAACAAGGGGTCGACAACCTTTGACATGCGGCCCAACTGGGTAATCTGCTGGCGGGCTGTGAGACATTTTGTATACGTTAACCGTCCTCAGGCATGGCCCCTCCCCCCACAGCTCCAAGTGGCCATGATTCGCCATTCCCGGCCAATGGGAGCTGCTGGAGGAGGTGCAGTCCACAGGAACTTTATAACATTTCTTTTAATAGTTGCCAGTCTCGAAGGGTACTGAAATGCTGCAACTGTTGTACATGCAGTTAAATAAGATATGTTTGCAATATCATTCAGAGACAGTTGCACACATAATATTCTAAAGAAAATGGTGGAGTCTGTGAACATTTTTAATCTACTTGACGACTATTAATAGCACTTGCACAAAGAACAAGAGGCTGATCAAAGGATAGGTCACAAAATTTACAATAGAAATAACATTTCAACCAATCTATATAACCTTCCTATACAAAGAAATTAAAACAACTAGAGATGATTATTATTTATCGGAATGTCACATGAAGGAAAATTAATCATAGTTTAGCAGGTGGTGGGATAGTTTGCATCTACAATTTTAAGAGCCATTTTTAAGGAAGGTCAAACTCCTGATTAAGTCAACAGTCTGCAGGATTGTCGTACTAATACTATAACCGACAGTAAAATAATTTTTTTAAAGTTTACATTATGTTTAAAATATTGCATTATATTTTTTACTGTTTAACCTTAAAGAATATTTTGGTTTTTTTGCTTTGTTTACATTTGTTATGCAATTCTACTTGTTTGAAGCAATAAAATATGCTAGGGATTTTTTTGTCCTGAGATATTGCCTTATTCCTATTACCTGTGGGCCCTGTGAGAATATTTATGAGGAAAAAAAAGATGTATTAAATAATTAAAAAGTGAGTGAGGCATTCTATTCTTTAGAGACATGGCAGCCTGGTCCCCATTTTGTACCCGTGTGCGGAAATGACAAGGAAATCACATGAGGACTTCTTGCCACATAAATTCCTCTGTCAATGGCAAAACTACTGTATGTCTCACACATGTTTATGACAAACATAGCAATTGGTTTATAGGGGATGGGGTGGGAGAAAGGTGGAATGTTACAGTGCAAAGTAATTGGTGTTGATGGGGAATCACAGGGGGATTGCAATTGTTCATGCAATTGATATTGCTGTTATACTGTGACGTTTTGCTCAGTATATCCAGAACTATGAGCCACTATGTTACTGCTCTGCCTCACAAGGAGTGAGTTTTGCCACTGCTAAGATGTATGTCAGTTGCTGACATGCCAGCTTTTCTGCTTTGCCAGCAAACTCCTCAGGATTTTGCCAGTCCAAACCTGGCCTTGCAGGTAGCAATCACTGAATCTCAATTCCCAAGCTCTCCAGAGACATTTCCCTGGAGTGTCCAGCCCCTCTCACTGGACACTCATAGAAGTTAAGTTCACTGCCTCCAAAGAAGCAGCAGACACACCAGCCTATTGAGTTAGCTGAGGTCTCACCCTCCACCATTAATACACAGTGCTGAGATGGTTTTGTAATAAAAGAAGAATGAGTTTATTAATAAAGTACACATATCTAAGTGATACTAAGCAGGAATCAATAAGACAAGTATAGTTACAAACAAAACAAATCAAAACATGTTTTCAAGTGACTAGAATTTAATTTCAGCAAGTTACAATCTTTGTCTAAGCAGGTTTCTGACTTGCATCAAGTTTCCAGCAGTTCCAAGCCTCTCATGCCAAGAGGATCTAGCATTCATAGGGTCAAAGGGTGCTGTTCCCTTAAGTCACATGACGTATAACTAACATGTTTTTTTTCCTCCTCTAATATTACTCAGTCCATTATCTCCCTGGGGTACAGATTCTGTCCCCACCATGATTGTTAAACAGTCTTCCACACTTGCTTAGCTTGATGGCTGTGTTTACCTTATATGTAAATATGCTTCCATTGTTCTCTGCTTCTAACCAAGCTGGTCAGAAGGTAAATACACATTCCATTCTCTGGGGCAGGCTGGTTTTATGATCTGCCCCCCAAACACATTTTAAGAACATGTTTTCAGCATACATCTTTAACTGATTGTGCGCAACCCATTCACACATCACACAATGATTTTTGGGACCACTATGTCACCAGTTTACATATGATCCTTCCATGACACTTTGGGGAGATATATATAAATAAATAAATGACAGCAGTGTGTTGGGGCAAGGAGTGTATCAGGCCTGATGTGAGTTACAGTATGGGTGTCCCTCTGCCATATGACACTGAGGGGTTCCTGTGGTCACAGATACAGGGTAAAGTGATCTCAATATTCCAATCAAACTAAAAAAAGTAAGACAGGAAATCTGCATTCTTTCCTGAGAAAGGACAGCTACTTTCAAAGCATCATATAGTCTAATGGACAGGGCACAGGATTGGAACTCAGGAGACCTTAGTTCTATTCCCAGTTTTGATAGTGTGAGACTTTAGGCCACCTAAGTCATGCCACCTCTGTTTCCCTTTCCACACTTTATTGGTCTTTTCTGTTTATTGGGGGCAGGGAGTGTCACCCACTGCAATAAGGCAACTCAGTACAGGTGTGTAGGTACTACTACTGTATAGAGCACTTTGTTGTACATAGCATCCTGCTAAAAAACATTAGCCCAAGCATGCTCATTGAAGACAACAGGAATTTGCCATTGACCTCAGTTGGAGTATGATTGGTCTCCCAAGTTAGAAAAGAACAGAAATATAATTCACACATATTCTTTTGCAATGCTTGGTGTTGATTGATACAGTTTTAAAAAGCACACACAATGGATTATTTATTTTCGTTTATAAAATAATAATGATAATAAGTGCCTGTACCAGGCCCTGGGTGCCCCTCATAATCAGAAAACTATCAAATCAAATAGAAAAATGGACCAAAAATAAACTAGATCAGTCTCTCCTTGTATTATAACTGCAACTGGTTGTCAACAAACATAACCATAAAAATCTATTAACCCAGCCTGCAGCCTCTTCCCTAAAATACCTGAGAAAAAGAGATGGGCCTAACAGACTAAGAAAGGCAGTGAACTTCTGAACTTAGGGGCCTTCCTGGAGAATGTCCTGCCACCAGCTCCCCTACATTAAAGACACAAAACAGACATTCCCATAATGTTACTAGGTTGCTGGAATAGGTGGGGGCATATTTTCTGGTGTAAATTTACAAATCTCACATCAATAGAGCTATGCTGATTTACACCTGGGGAGGACACGGTCCTATTGAATTTGTGACAGATAATGACAACAGTATGCTCAGGCATAAAACCATTGGTTTTATGGTCTCATATCATGGTAGCTTACTATGGAGGAAGGGATACAACAGTTCACTTTATGGAGATCAACTTCATCGGATAAATGCAGGAGTATCTTATAGGGTTAAGTGGGTTTTTGTAATGCACATCACTCTTACTATTCATATTGCACTTATTGCATATTTCTCCTCCACAAATAAAGGGTTAGATTCTGGCTGCTTTTGAGCCTCAGCACAATGGATGGACAGGGCACAGGGAGCCTTTGTGCTGCCTTGTACGCCAGAGCAGCAAATAGCCAGAATTTTTGTGCTTGTTTCCCAGAACGCAAGCTGCAGAGGAGTCAGAGCACTGCCCCCAGCACTAGCATCACGGACCCCAAAACAGCAGGATTTGGCTTTGTGCTGCCACTGCTCCCCAACACCGAGAACCAGACATGTTTAAAGACCTGTAGCAGTTGCTGTTTCTGCTCGCACATGCTGTTCCTGTATTCCTGGAGGCCTTCTGCCAGCTTCTCTTCCCTGTAGGGAGGTTGCCTCCAGGAACTATCAATCACTGGTTAATGTCCTTCGGCACTACCCCCTACTGTGGCAGTAGCTGGTAAAGCCATACGTGAACAACAGTCTAATAAAATGAACAGCATTAAAAAAGACAGAGAGAGAGAGAAACCTCTGCCAAGTTTCCTTCACAACTGCTACCAGCTGTAAGGGAGGCAACCACTGGCATCACATGCCCTGACAAAGCCAGTCTACTATGAGTATGAGGGGGCCAGTTCAAAGACTTCAGGCTGAGGACAGCTTATCTTACAGATCCTTAGTTTGAAGGCACATGCCCCCTACTTCCTTCATGGCTCCCTACACCCCTCCCCTCTAATGAGGGCATACAAAGAAAACTGCAAGATTCAGTTTGCAGACTTTCCATGGCTTTCTGTTGCCTTCCCACTCCCCCTTGGAGAGCATAACATGGCTCTTGATGAGGAGGTTCACTAATAAGAAGTCTGACTCATTGCATTATGGCAGAATATTGCCATGGCTAATTAACTAATATGACTGCAGGATCTGCAAATGCCATTTTATAAGATTTTACAAGATTTGTTAATAAGCGGTTTTTAGCCTTTCCATGATTATGTGGATAACAAAATAACACAGGAATGATTTACCATGACAATGAGGTTTTTATAGCATCTGATTAAATATGAATGTCTTTATAAACTATCCACCTTTCTTGCTTTCCCTTTTAGGACAAAAATATTTTAAATGTTTCATTTTCAGTAATAGTCCATTTCAGATCAGCTTTTCCCATGATACACACCATGCTCATTTGCTCACTGACTGACAAAATAAATAAATTCAATTAAATACTGGAAGAAAGATTCCTTATCTTGGAGGGATGACTAGTAACATTTGCACTAATGGTACAACTTAAGGGAATAAACTTGTGAAATCGTAAAGACCAAAAAATTCTATTACATACATTTAAGTTGTTGATTTCTATCGATGCAAACCTCACTCCCCCCCATGTTACAATTATCTAATGAGACAGAGGTACTACAGCAACTCCTTTCTTCACAATTCTTATATCCTGCCAGTTAATACAATATTACATTGTACAAGTGGGGTTTTATTGTACATTGGTCTGAAGATATTATATAGCTATTTTGAAAGGCATGAAATAATTTCATCTGTAAAAAGTAGAAAAGGTTGTTCACATATTTGATTTTATATATGGAGGATTTATTTTCATATATGAAGTAGGTTTTGCTAAAATTTTACTGATGATATCTAAACACGTCCAATATTATCCAAAGACTTATGTATATGGCCTCATTCTTGCAGTCTGGCATTAATTCATTCAGCACAGAATTGTAGATGTTGTACCTCTTTGTCCTTTTTAATGCCTGTACTGGCATTAACACACAACTTTCTAACCAGCTACTTAGATACTTGCTTTAGGCAATGAAATATTACTTGCCTGGAATTTGACCATTCCTGAAAATGCACATATTCTACAGGTTGTGTTGAAACATGTCTTGAATATTCATTGGAAGCATTATGAATTCTTTGTACTTTAATTAAAAAAAAGAAAAAATCCACAACACTAGAGTCCTAACAATGCCTCACTGATCAACTCATCTGGTCACCCAGCCATTAAAGATAAAACAGCAGCCATATGAACTTACTGTCCTCATGACTATTGTGAGAAGAGTAAAATGCTGGGGAGCATTTGTTTTTACTGCTAAGCATTAGTGAAACAAGAGGCTTTATCTCAGATAAACAACACAGCCTGTAGCTAGAGAAATAGAGACAATAACAAATTGGGAAGTGTACTGTAAAGATTAGTGCGTTAGCAAATTAATGAATAATGTACTAAGGCATTAAACTGGTTTATCTCATATAGATTGTCAGATCATCACACTGTCTATTTGAGAACTCATCTTCCATTACAGCTACTAAGTGTGTGGTGTCAAACCCAATTATAATTTCTCCTGATGAGTTTTCATTCATTACAGCAGAAAATCCACTTGGATAAAATTTAATAGGGTTGGGTTCCCCCCCCACACCTTTAAAACAGCTCTCCGTAGGCAATAGGTTGTGCATAATACATACATTTAAAATTATACAGCAAGATCAGGTACAGTAACCGTCACAGCCTCATTCTTTTCCATTGGGGAGTGGAAACCCTGCAGATTTTAGCTTGTAGTGTTTCCTGTACATTCTTCTGTCCCACTCTAACCTCTAGCATAGACAAGACTAGGAGGTCCACTATGTAAATCTGCAAATCCCACAGAGGTGAAGAGCTTCCACATCTCTATTAACTTGCACAAGAGGGCACTCCTTACTCCACGGCGCTTTTTCCATTGTTACAGAACATATTTATTGTGATTGGGTTTTAAAAATATAAATAGTCCAAAGATTGCTACAAAAACAAAAACAAAAGAGGATGGGACTTTTGCCAGCTGGGGTAAATTTCTGGCTCCATTGAACTCAATGCCACCCACCCACCTCAATGAGAGGGAACCCTGATGGAACCAGCAGCAATTGGGCCAGCCTGTGTAAAAGGGGGAAGGATAGGACATGCTGTGGAAGCCAGAGTGGCCCCTCCTCTTTCAGAAGCTCCATCCTCCCATTGGCCAGCCAGAGGAGTAGGGAAAATGATTGGTCCCTCACTCTCCCATTTCATTAATTTAAACCCTATCCAGGGCCAAGAGGAGCTGCTTCTTGCTCCATTTCAGCAACCACACCCCCTCCCACTAACTGTAGTAACAAAGTTGTGTTTTGCAGCTACTGTGTGTCTGACCTATTAGCTGTTTGAGGGGTCAGGAAGGAATTTCTTCTTTCCTTTGTGGCGAAATTGGCATATGCCAGGTAGGTTTTTTTCACCTTCCTCCCAGCATCCTAGAGGCACAGCTGGGTTAAATAGGAATGGGATTTTGTAATTAGTAGTATACCTGGAAGGGATGTTAGTTTTGCCAGTTTCCAGTGTAGTTAAAAGAGAGGGCTCCCACAAATAAAAAAGACCTGGGATTTTGCTGATGGGCCTTGTGCCCATAGGTCAGGGGAGACCTTGTAGCCTTTGCAAGCCAAGGTCCTCCCCCCACTTTTATACTCCCTGACCCCCTAGCAACTCACAGAGTGTGAGGAGTGGGAAGGGATTCAGAAGAGCAAGCTGAGTCATCGGCGTAGACTGAGGAGAGTTTACCCTGAGTTATAGGGTAGGAGTCCTGTAACTCTCACAGTGGAAACACATAAAATGCCTGGTCGGTGGCAGTCTGGGTGACATGGTGGATATGTGCCTTCTCTGTGTTATGCTGAACAAAGCTGCAGCCTGTCACTTAAAATCCTTCTCTGTATCAGACCTCATTTGCCACTGTGTCCAGATCAATGGGAGTTTTGCCATTGATTTCAATGGAACCAGGATTTTACTCCTGATCTTTGACAGCATGTTACACTTCAAGAACTGGTCACATTTTAAAAGTTACCAATTTAGTATTCAATAACTTTTATCTTAACATTTGCAGTGTTCCTAATACATTGGTACAGAAAATATCTTGAATGCTGCAAACATTAAGGCTATTTCATTGTCTCAGACAATTTAAAAGTTTAGGGGGAACCAGTTTTTAACTTGAATGCAAAACTCATCATAAGCTCATGTTATAGTGATATTGCCAGTTTGCCTGAAACATCTGAGAAGAGCTTTGGAATTTTAAGTAATGACAATCAATAAGGGTTGGGGAATATAATATTAAAATTTCAAGACCATGGTTCTGAGAGAGCTAACAATTTTTATGTATATTCATTCATCATATCTAGAATATGAAAGCAGTGCTGATCTTGGTTTGCCTGTAGACTATCCAAGCATACTATTAGATTCTCACTTAATAAGCTAAGGAGTTACTAATGGGATTTAAAACTCTAGGTGCAATGCAGTCTACATCAAACATTAGAGTAAATCTCTCATGGTAAAATTCATATCTGCCATTACTGTTTTTTACAGAGCTCATGAAAGTGAAGATTTTACAAGTATGTACACAATTTACATAAACTTGGAGGAGGCTAAATAACCCTATTTTCTTCAGATAAACAAGAATTAGTTTAATTTATTCCTGGTTTTTAGCAGTCAGCTAATCTAAATGCTTGGTTTCAGCTATACATCTATTATACAACTACTTCTATATTTTGAATTATTTGAGAACATCTAAATATAGTTCACTCTTCTTGAATTAGCAGTACAATGTTATAGATCATGTAGACAGAAAAGCCTATCTCCTTGCTACTGAGTAGCCAATATGCTACAGGGCTCCAGTCTCAGAAGAGTCACTATATTGTATCTTAACACTAACAGATGTTACTGCTGGCTCGTTAGAGCTTGGGGGGAAAAAAGAGAAAAGCAAAGGATTACAGTCCAAGAAAACATGCACAATCCCCACTGTAAAAATGTTACACCCATGCAGAAGTGTGGGATGGGAGTGGGGCTAAAGACGTGTTTGTAGCTGATCACTTCTTAGGCACTGTAACAGGGGGAGCACTCGTCTCCTGAGCCCCTTCTAGCAATCTTTTGGTACTACAATCTTTTCCCCACTTCTAGCACCCCCAGTAGGTTGCTGACCTCACTAGTCAGGTCTTCAGTGACTCAGCTCTCCAGGCAAGTGACACCATCAAAATGATTCCCTTCCGAGCTAGCAAAGAGTTCACCAAACCATCTGCCCTCATCAGGGTCTTCAGCCCCACCTCTGGGCCCTTTAAATCCAGCCCTTCTCTCAGGCTTCTAACAGAGCCTTGTGCCTTCTCAGGGCTTAGG
Organism: Chelonoidis abingdonii; assembly: GCF_003597395.2. Lineage (NCBI taxonomy): Eukaryota > Metazoa > Chordata > Testudines > Testudinidae > Chelonoidis > Chelonoidis abingdonii. The sequence continues at coordinate 90,162,802 of NC_133770.1, read as the reverse complement.
CCATTTTACCTGTGGGTCGGGGAGAAGGGGAATCCAGGTCTACCCATTACTCTGGGTTCCAACCCAGGGACCCCACAAACAACAGACATGTACTGTTTCCTTTAGTTTGCTGCACTCTCTGGGCCTCTTCCACCTAGCCCCTTTACCTCCACCCATTAACTTAGGGTTTAAGTTCTCAAGTCATCTCACTCCCAGTTTTAGCAAATGCAGCCAGTTAAGCTCCTGTGGTCAGAGCAACACACCTCTCTGGTCCCAGCCAGGAACTGCCCTGCTAAGTCCCTGTAGGTCCTTTTATCTGTGTTTGCTGGGCTCTGATTGGCTTCTTTCCTGAGGCCTCTCTAAGCAGGCCTGAAGGACCACCTCATTGCTCTTTCCTGGAATGGAGTGTAGTGCGACCTCAAGGCCTCCAGCATGGACCCATGAAGTGCCAGGTACACCACATCACAGGCACAGAAAGTAATTTATCAACCATAACTTAACTGCTCCTTAGTCCACTTGCAACAGAGATACATTACTACAATTGATGGACAATCTGTCCCATTTATCTTTACTGTTTCCAATATAAACTTCCTTTTGGACCAACTTCCTTTTCCAAAGGTTGATCTCCCAGTGATGTGCTGCAGTGGGAATAGAAAAATAAAATAACTAGTGGTTCTGGAGAAGAATCAAACTAATAACTGAGAGATGGTTAATGGATGTTCTGCTAAGGAGAGCACCTGAGCTTCACCCTTAGATAAAAACCTGGAAATTCTTAGTTTTGCTTCTCTTAGCTAGATGATAATTTCTTAGGTACATGATTTCCAGTTAGACTTTGTGGGAAATTAACCCGGGGAAGGGAGGGGGAGGAGGAGAAGGGGTGAAATAAAACTGGAAAAGTTACAAAATAGTCCAGGTGAAGAAATATTTTGTAAAATAATAATAATTTAATCAAAGCCAGACAGGATCAATCATGATGTTGAAAAGGATTTTCAGATGAATGGGAAGCCACTAATAACTACCCAGGCTTTACTGAGTAAACAAATCAATCCATCTGAGACTTCAAGAATAAGATCCTGGAATATCAAGCATACAAATAAAAGAAAAGAAACTATACAATCATTGCACCAAAGAGAAATCTTAAAAATAAATATCAATTTGTTTTAAGCTGTAACATGTGGAAAATCCAGTGTCAAAGGTGATTTTACACTAGATGGTCACAAAAGAGGGTAAATTTATAGATACAATTTCCATTACAAGTTAGCTGTTCATATTACTCATTATGAATAACCTATTCATATTTTTGATTCCTTTCCATCCCTTTTGTAATTTACCCACCAAAAAGTCATGAATTTTCTTCATTTGTTGCAATTTGATAGGTTTTTGCAAGCAAATTTTGGTCTGTGGTTTGTTGGCAAAATCGTTGGTAGGAATAATCACCATTCATTCTTTACCATTTGCAGTGTATGCAGGGGTTATAAAATAAGGAGAAGCAGTTTTCCCTCCCCACAGCTAAAAGTGGAAGAATGGGAAATATGAATTTGAAGGGAGGAGCACAGGTTGCAGGTGGGAAGAATTTGGAGAAGGCACCAGGAAATCAGTCTGTGTGTACATGGCTGAAATGCTAACTACAGTTGTAGCACCTCTGTAAATAGCTCTCTTAAAGAGCCAATTTAGTTTTAAAAACATGGAATCCTCTCATGCAGGGGTGTGCACAAGGAGGGGGCAAGCAGGGGCACTTGCCCTCTCAATAATTGGCAGGGGCAGAGAACTCCGCTCGCCCTGGGGCTGCAGGGGGAAGAGTGAGCTCCTCTGGCCTCAGGGCCATGGCAGGAGCTGATAGCTCCACCAGCCCTGGGGCTACTTCATTTACTAGCCTCTTCTGATGGACCTTATAAAATTATTTTAGAATGTCTAAACTGAAATATGTCAACTATTCTCCTTTATCAACTACTTTACTGACAGGGTAAAAAAATTCTAATAGATTAGTGAAGCACAATCTTCCTTTGCAACAACAGAGCTGATTAGGCTCTATCATTGAAATCTCCTAGTATTTTATTATTGAGTTTTTAATTATTGTTTCATCCAAAGTAAGTGTTGGATGCAAGTCTGTACACATATATAATAATTATATATGTATATTGAATATGGGGAGTTGATAACAGAATAATGTTTGGGTCTTTATAGTCACTTTTAAACAAAGCCTGATTTTAAAAAAAAATAATCAAATTTGCCTAATATTAAGCAGCTTACTTTGGACAATTAGAAAATAGGGAGTTTTGTTAACAATATATAGCTAATGCAGCCTCCTCATTGTGTGGGTTAAATGTTTTTTATTTGTAACCTTTTCACATTACATTTTTCTGAGTTTTCTAATTTTTTATTTCATTACATGAAGCAAAAGCTGAAATGAAAATGAACTCACAGTACAGACTGAACTCTAGTAAAAGCAGTTGACTATCTGGAGAGAGTTATTGAGAAAATGTTGCAAGCTTTAAATTGACTCATAAAAACCAATTATTGCTAAATGACATTTTAAAACCTTGTGTGTGTAATCACAGTTACACAATGAATTGTATATTATGTAACCTTCATTTTTAAGGCTGGAAGAACATATGAAAAAGCCTAGAAAAAAATCTACATAAATTCTGCAGTAATGCTCCATAGTACTAGAGTGATGCTATCAAATTGATTGTTTAGGAATACATCTGTAGAATAGTCTTTAAAAAATCTAAAAAATGAAAAGTTAGGATCATTGATTTTCTTTGATTTTGTTGTTGCTGGGGCCTTTGTGACAGTCCTTTGTTCAGCTGTGGCACAACACAGACGATGACGCACATTGTCGATGAATGCCTGCTGACTAGTTTCAGCGATGGCCTAGAAGAACTGCATCATGCTGTTGAAGATGCCATCACTTGGGTAGACGATTGTGCACACGCTAAATACATTTTATTTGGATAGAGTGAGTGTTGCCATCCCCATGTGTTCAAAAATCAAGAGTCAGCATTCAAAAAATCATGAGGTTTTCTTTTTTCTTTTTTTTTTTTTTGGAAAGAAATGCTAGATTCTTTTTATTGCCTTCTGTTCTTTCAACTTTTTGACTGCACTCACGGCACATTTTCCAGCTTTTGTCCATACCCATGAAGGATAGAAACTTATTTCTTTTTCAGATGAAAGCACATATTCTCACATAATTCCAAGGACTAAGGCTTCAAGAAAAATCACAAAAAAGTTGCAAAGACAGCAGAGTTACACTGCATTAGCATTTCCATTCAGAAACAACCCTACATTTTGTGGATTGCTATGCAAAATAGTCTACACAGACTTCATTAATTCACACAACATAACTGTAAGGGGGAATCTGGGAAAATTCTAGCAGAAACTACTAAGGTATCTGAATACCAATGCAAGGAGCCTGGGTAACAAAATGGAGGAATTAGAATTACAGGTGCAGGAAGTGAAATCAGATATAAGAATAACAGAGACATGGTGGAATAGTAGTCATGATTGGAGTTTAGGTATTGAAGGGTATCTACTGTTCAGGGAAGACAGAAGTAATGGTGGTGGAGTACCACTGTATATTAATGAGGAGGTAGACTATAAAAAATGACAAGTGATGGAATGGATAAAATTGAATTTGTTTGGTCAAAATACTGAGGAAGAAAGCTCCATTGGGATAGTGCTTGGGACTATGCTACAGACCCCCAGGATCTGATCTGGAAATGGAGAGAGACCTTTTTAATATTTTTAAGGAAATCAATACTATTGGGAATTTTGTGTTCTTATGGGAGACTTTAATTTCCTGAAACAGATTGGAAGACATGTGCTACTAATAATGGGCCCAGATATTCCTGGATGTGATATCTGACATATTTCCAAACCAGACAGTCACCGAACCAACAAGTGGCAATGCCATTTTAGATTTAGTTTTGGTAAGTAGCAAGGACCTCATAGAAGAGCTGGTTGTAGAGGACAGCCTTGGTTTGAATGCTCCTAAGCTAATTCATCTTAAACTAAATAGAAGGATACAGAAAAATGCAACTGCAACTAGGGTCCTTGATTTCAAAAGGGCAAACTTTAAAGAAATAAGGGAAATAATTAGGAAGATGGACTAGATTGAAGAACAAGGGTCTGAATGGGGAGGAGGCTTGGAATTATCTAAATCAAAATGCAGAAACTATCTGAAGCCTGCTTTCCAAGCAAGGGGGAAAAAATCGTAGGGTAGGGTTATAGACCAAACTAGACTGAGATGCTTGTTCATCAGGTTATTAAGAGAAAGCAGAAAGCCTATGAGGAATGGAAGATAGGCTGGATCAGCAAAGAAAGCTCCCTCTTGGAAGTCAGGAAATGTAGGGAAAAAAATGAGAACTGCCAGAAGGCAAGCAGAGTTGGACCTTGCAAAAGAAATTAAACCCAAGGTTCTTTAGCCACATAAATCAAAAGAAAACAAAGAATGAAAAAGTGGGACCACTAAGCACTGAGAATGGGGTGGAGATAAAAGATAAACTAGATATGGTCCAACACCTAAATGAATACTTGGCTTAGTTTTTAATAAAAGTAATGAGGAGCTTAGGGGAGTGGCATGGTGGCTAATGAAAATGAGGATATGAAAGTAGAAATTATCACATCTGAGGTGGAAGTCAAACTCAAGCATCTTAATGGGAGCAAATCAGGGGACCTGGATAATCTCCATCCAAGAATGTTAAAGGAACTAGTACAAGAAATTGAAAGCCCAGTATCAAGGATTTTTAATTAATCTTTAAACTCAGAGGTCATACCCTGACTGCAAAATTGCTAACATAGAACCTATTTTTAAGAAAGGGAAAAAAGTGATCCAGGAAACTACAGGCCCATTAACCTGACCTCAATTATATGCAAGGTCTTGGAACAAATTCTGAAAGCGAAAGTATTAAGGACATAGAGATAAACAATAATTGGGACAAATACAATATGGTTTTACAAAAGGTAGATCTTGCTAAGCCATCCTGATCTCTTTCCAATCTATCTGGATTGCATAAGGCATTTGATACTGTTCCATATGGGAAATTATTAGTTAAATTAGGGAAGATGGGGATTAATACGGAATTGAAAGTGGGTAAGACTACAGTGGGTCATACTGAAAGGTGAACTGTCAGACTGGAGGGAGGTTGAAAACTGAAATAATTGAAATGAGATAAATTTATAGTGCAAAGTACAAGGTCATGCATTTATGGGCTAACAACAAGAATTTTTGGTGTAAGATGGGGACATATCAATTGGAAACAACAGAGGAGGAGAAAGACCTGCGTGTATTGGTCGATCACAGGATGACTATGAGCTGCTAATGTGATGCACCCATGAAAAAGGTTAAGACAATCCTAGGATTCATCAGGTGAGGTATTTCCAGTAGAGACAGGGGAATGTTATAACCGATGAGACCTCATCTGGAATATTGTGTGCAATTCTAGTCTCCCAAGTTTAAGAAAGATGAAGTCAAATTGGAACAGGTGCAGAGAAGGATTACTAGGATGATCAGAGGAATGGAAAACCTATCCTATGAGAGGAGACTTAAAGAGCTTGACTTGCTTAGCATAACCAAACAAAGGCTGAGGGGAGATATGATTGCTGTCTATAAATACATCAGAGGAATAAACACTAGAGGAGAAGAGGAGTTATTTAGGTTAAGTGCCAATGTGGACACAAGAACAAAGGGATATAAATTGGCCATCAACAAGTTTTGGCTTGAAATTAGACAAAGCTTTCCACTCATCAAAAGAGTGAAGTTCTGGAACAGCCTTCCAGGGGGAGCAGTGGGGTTAAAAAAAAATACAACCAAAAAACTAATTGGTTTCGAAACTGAGCTGGATACATTTATGGAGGAGATGATATAATGAGTCTGCTTATAATGGCATTTAGCCCATTTCTAACTGCTAGCAGCAAATATCTGCAGTGGCCAGAGATGGGACACTAATGGGAAGGGCTCTGAGATACTATACTGAATTTTTTTCCCAGGTGTCTGGCTGGTGGGTATTGCCCACATGCTCAGAGTCTGCCATATCTGGTGTTGGGAGGAATTTTTGCCCAGGTCAGATGGGAGGTGGGGGTTGCCTTTCTGTACAGCATGGGGCACAGGTCATTTGCTGGTTTGAACTAGAGTAAATGATGGATTCTCTGTAACTTGGAGTTTTTAAAGCATGATTTGAGGACTTCAGTAATTCAACCAGAGGTTATGCATCTATTACAGGAGTAGGTGGGCAAGGTTCTGTGGCCTGCAATATGCAGGAGATCAGACCAGATGATCATGATGGTCCCTTCAGGCCTTAAAGTCTATGAATAAGGGACACTAAGCATAAAATTGGGGCACTTGTCATGGGAGGTCTGAGGATATTTATTTGTGTGACTATAGGGAGGTTGGGCTACCATCTCCTGTTTCAGCGTAGAAGATCACAATGGGGAGAGGAAGTTGTAGGTGTCTAATGGGAGGAACTATTGACATTACAGGAAACTAAAAGTGTAGGGGGCCTCAAGAGTGCAACTAGGGACATAACACTGGCCCTGTTTTAATATATGGTGTGATTCACCTGTTAATGAAGACAGAGGTGACAAATTGGTTTGTGGGTTTTTCTACTATTGAACTTTCTATGAAACTTCAGCAGAATGGTTCCTGTGAAACCCATAGATGGTATCTGGAATTGTGGATCTAGATTTTTCCCCCTTTTACCGTGTATTGAAGAAGGCTGTTGCATTATTTCATTTCCAGTTAACATCTATAACCAGTTACCTTATAGAACATACAGTACAGGTCTGTCTCATCTTACGCTGGGGTTCCATTCTGCGGTTAGCGCATAAAGCAAAAATTGCATATAGTCAAAATTACATTGAGTGTAATGGCGGGCGGAATTGCCCGCACTACAGAAACAGTATTTAAATTGTTATTTTTCTCTTTTTTTTTTTCTTGTTTTTGCCGACCGCGTAAAGCTGAAATTGCACATGTTAAATGCGCCTACGATGCGACAGACCTGTATCAGCATTCTGGCTTGCAGTATTCAGAATCGAGGATGCTTGAAAGACTGGTGAAAATATGTCCAATGATGTATTAAAATGACTGACTGATCTTATATTTACCATCAAAATTGTAGACAGAAATATATAAAGGCTGGCCACGTAAAAACAAAGCATAGCAACAGCTTTTATTGTTCTTTTTGTTATCGACTTGTACTATGTAACAGTTTTTAAATAAATAAATATCAGCTAATAGGTTAATTGTAAATAAATTATATAATCAGACACCAGATAATCATCCAAATTAGTTTACATACACATATTAAAATGTATAATTACTGCTGATATTGGGATCTTTTTACAATCATTTTATTTAGCGCTTAGTATGTCCACCATTAAGTTTTATTACCCATCTAAATCTCCTTGGAACATGATCTGTACGTTTTTTGCAAACAGAAACTTTCCAGGTGTTACAATAAATTACTTCAGTTGCTGTTTTGTTCATGTTTTTCTAGCTATAGCTTTTGTTAAGCTGACTTTACATTACTTCTGTTAGTTTTAGATCTTATAACTGCTGTGATTACAGTGCTAACATATTTAATCAAAAATGTTTGTAAGAGTTTTGATATTACATGTCTTAGATTGTTGTCGCATGCATAGTGAATTGCAAAACGAGGGCCCAAGAGAATAACAAACCAAGAAAGGATACGTGATAGAGGCACAATATATAAATACAACAGTCAAGATGGTAAATGGCCACCTCTTAATAAATTGGCATTTTTCCTCCACAACATATATAAATTGTTCTAAAGTATGTACAAACTTGCCACAGTCAGACAATTGGTCTCTTAGATGTATTAGTAGAAATAGGACTTCAAGAAGGATATGCATGAAGGGAGGATAGTGGCCTTGTCTACCTCAGCAGAAGGTGCAACTCATGTGTAGGGGATGACATTGAAGAAGGTATGGGCAGGTTTGTGGGATAGGTGGACAACTAGGGCATAAGGATTGGCTTCATTAGCAGACAGAATGGGAGGAAGCAAGCAATGTGTAAAGAGACAAAGGGAAGATAGGTAGAAGTGGCAGAGTTATGCAAGGTCTTGATAGTGGCTGAGAAAATTGAATTTGATACAGTGAAGGGAAAAGACCCAGTGGAGTGATCCAGCACAGGTGATATGGTCACGTCAATAGGCAAGGAAACTAATTTTGGCAGTTTCATTCTGTAGCAACTGAAGGGGGAGCAATGTGGTCAGAGAAAAGAAGATTATATCAACAACAGGAGATAAGGATCTGAAATCCTTGTGTTTTTTCATTCACCTGTTTTAGAATCCCTTTCTCCTTCTCACTATCATTTATCACAGTACAGCAACCCCTTCTTTGATATTATTTATAAACTGCCTGCTTTCCATTTTATTGTACACCATAACATAAAATTGCAGGCACTTTCAGTTTTCAGAAGTTGACTATACTTTTCCTCCCCAAAAGATGTTCTTCATGACTCAAAACCCTGCTCAATATCCCTTCTATTTAAAAATAGCCTGCTCCAAAGTGTTAATGCTAGACATCTGTTTTGACTCAACGAACAGCTGAAAAGTATCTTAAACTGTGATCCACTTTTTGATCTCTTATTTTTACTTTTCAGCACATCTCTATATATTTGTGGCTAACTAATGTCTGGCACTCTATTATGCAATTACCTTTCTGCTCCAATTAAACTGTTAACAGATGTAGGTGTCCTTTAATACATAACCCATAGTACAAGTAAATGTAGAGAGAACATAGCGAACAACAATAACACAGTGGCAGTATTTCATTTCCAGATCATTTTCTAAGCATGGATAACTGTTAGGTGGATAACTGTTAACCTTTGGGTCTTCTCACCATGGCCTCTTGACTTCTAAAGGGCTGATTTATTTACTAATTACTACTGAATACTGTAGTCTAGCATGTATAAGCATGGAAGCTAGCTGCTGCATTGCATCCTGAAATCCAAATTATACATGCCATTTGCAAAATCTAAACGAAAACAAAAACCATGAACAAATAAATGCGTCTTACACCATGGTGACTTGGATTTAGCTCACCACTCTGTCAATTGGGGTGAATTCCAAAGACAAGGTGATCCTTAACAGAGATCACTGGTGAAGGTCATAGTGTGTCCAGAATTAGAATGACTATCCCAGTTTATCTTTATTACACTGACAGGGTGAAGGATGAAAGATGGTCTCTCAAGTAACAGCCTCAGACAATTAGGAGAATTAACGAATACCACCAACACCTTAAACTACACCTGGAACCACATCTAAAGCCAGTGCAGAAATTTGATTTCAAGTGTTATATACTCACTATGTACTGCACTACATAGGTGGCAGGGAGCTGTGATCTGAGGTATGAGTAGAAACCACTGATTATTCTAAATACTGAATGGTACACCTGCCAGCCATTGATAATTATATCTACAACTATGAGGCCATAAGAAGCAATGGATCCAATAGGATCCTGAAGCTGCAAGTCATTTAGTTAAAAGCTCGCCTCTGAAAAGCCTTAATAGATTGGGCAGACACACTTATGTCCATTCTGCTAAATGCTTACCCACGCTAACTAACTTTAACTTCCATTATATCTGGCTTCATGAGACAATATCAATACAGTTCATATTCAAATAGATCTTAACCAAGAAATAATTGACAATACCTCCCCATGAGAAATACAGGATTCTGTTACTGTGTTGAGGCAATCTAGATTTAAACAAACAAGATCTGCTTATCTAGATTTTATAGATGCTTTGCCTGAAACACCCTACTCTTCACTTCAGCCACAACCATGGCATCAGAATACAAAAATTCTGCCGTGTGAAATAGACAGGACTCAGAGTGAATTTTCTGTTTTACTCTTTCCTGTCTTCTGCCTCTGTTCATCAGTCTGAGGTCATCTGTATATCATGACTTTTTTTTCCCTAAAACAAAGGGTTTTTTGTGAACCATTTTGGTTTCGCCACAGTTTTTAGTTTGTTCAGTTTTTTCACTGAAAAGAGTTAGTCCATTAGATATTCTTCAACATGGCAGGCCAATCATTTTTCACGTGGTCCTGAAGGACTGTGTGCATCAGGAGATCTGATTTTAGATTGTCATTTTGGGGTTTTTGCATTGCCAGTGTTGCTTGGTCAGCTTAATTACACGATGAGACTTTTTTTTAAAAAAAAAATTAACAATTAGTTTTCAAAAATGTTCTACCTGATCTAGAAAACATTCATTTTCAAAAATTACCAATTTCAAAATTAATGCTACAGAAAATTTTGAAAACTAAAAGCTGTGTATTAATTTTGTTGGTATTCTTTTTCTTTCTAGCAGCTCTAGTGACACTGTACAAGTGCCATCCTACAGCACCTTTTAGCAGCGCGGCTGTAGCGACACAGCTGTGTTGCTAAAAGGTGTGTAGTGTAGATAGAGCCTTTGTCTGCAAGATTGTTGGAGTCTCCCCCAATCTCATCATCAGAAGTAAGGTCCCCGCAGACCAGGATACATCAACTCAAAGCTAACCCTTCATGGCCCACTTTAAGTCCCCAATGCATAACAATCTAACCCTTATTGCCCAATCCATTTCTTCCATCACCCACTCCTCCAACATGCATTAACCCTTATTCTTAACAACCTGTCCCAACTTATATTTAGCTCAAACACTCACTTCCTTTCCTTCCTCAGACTGGAGGAAGAACTCTGTGTAGCTGAAAATAGCGTACCCTCCACCAACACAAGCTGCTCCAATAAAAGATATTACCTCACTCATGTTGATGTTTCCATCACAAACCAACCTGGAAAGTAGAGCAAACTCAACACACTTGGTCTGTAGAATCAGAGACTGTAAATCTGTGGTATCAGATTTAATTGCTTAGTAAAAGTAGTAGGCCCTGATTATTGAAACAGACTAGACAAGGCTTTTTGAACTTATATTGCTAGGCAGCTTAATGTACATGTCATAACTTCACAACACCTGTGTCTGTTGTCCTCAGCCCAATAATTGCCAATAGGAATATTCAGATGCTGTCTCCCTAATTCTGACCTTTATTTTTCTTGAAATAGAGAATATCCAATTGTTTCAACACATCTGTTCCTTGTTATTTTATTTATAAGAAAATGTTTGAAACCAACCCCCCCCCCCAAAACAAAACAATGCCTCCCCTTCCCCCCAAAACAAAGTAAATGCCTTTCCTACAAATTCAACTCTGATATCCCCAGGACCTAGAATGATAAGTTTAAATCATTGATTAAGCCACTTTACTATTTCTAGCCATTAGCACCGGTTGCTCAGCATATCTAAGTAACAAAACTCAAACACACGGTGTTTCCAAAAAGGGAAACAGAGAGTGAAAGACAGACAGAGAGAGGTGTTGCTGATCCCAGGCATAGTTTGAGACACAATCTGACTCAGAACCCTTCCTCACTGTTGCTGTTGGCATTGTTTTCAATAAAACTGTTCACTGTAAAAGAGCACATACCAGACTTGGAACAGGGGCCAGCACGCATGCTTGGAATAACGTAATGCAGAGATTCTGCTTTCTAAAAAGACCTGAAAACAACTAATTTCCAGTAAAAACAACTTACAGATAAATGATGACAAAGAGGACCCAAAGATGCCTTTATATAAAAAGCAAGAAAAGTTACAATTAGTAGAAGTTAATAAACATATTGAAATGTTTTTATTAACACATTAATAATTCACAGATTGGAAGAGGATGACGATGAATTAGAAAGCATCTACAAGTCTTAAATATCATACTTTGAAAGATGAGGTGGTTGAGGTAATATCTTTGAGAGACAAGGTGGGTGAGCTCTGTGTAAGCTCAAAAGCGTCTCTCTCTCTCACCAACAGAAGTTGATCCAATAAAAGATATTACCTCACCCACCTTGTCTCTCTAATATCCTGAAAACAACACGGCTACACCACCACTGCAATTACCATACTTTGATAGTCAGGAAGGACAATCTCTCCCCTCACCACCTCTTCTTTCTTTTCTCTACACTTCTTAAAAGAGTCAAGTAGTTTAATGACTAAATTTTTCTATAATTCTAGATATTCAGCATGTATGCAGTAGGGACAGCCATATGAAGATTAGGAGAAACATGTTATAAACAGCATTTCTAAATAACCATTTCACTACTTCACCTGCATTTTGTCCATTAGTCCATCCCCATGACTACTTTAAACCTTCCAAACCCCTGAGCAGCTTCAAACAGCCAGAACAACCTTAATTTGCCCCCCTTGTGTGCATGCATTATGTTAATATCTTTAATTATATGATCACATGCTATTTTTTCTGCAGGAGCCCTGCCTCATTCATTGCTTAGAATGGATGGTACTCACTTAATTAGCAGCTACTCTATATTTTATTTACTCCTCATTGAACTATGTGCAGCCTTAGGCATTATTTACTGCACACTGTGCTGATGTTGCTCTAAAGACAGAATTATTATTATCCTCATGGGTTTTTGTATGGCACTTATCACTATAGCATTTGAGAGCTTCATAAGCATTAATTTTCCACACACTCCTGTGAGATGGCTAGGACCTGAGTTTTCAAAGTACTTAGCATTATATAGCACTTTCTATATTCAAAGCTCATCTCTCATTGACTCGAGTTGCTGCTGTGAGTGCTCACCACTTCTGTAAATCACGTCCAAGGGTCTCAAGTCAGACAACCACCTACAAAAAGTCTAGTTTAAGTGACTTGCCTAACATCACATAGGAACTCTGTGGGGAGAGAATCCAGTTCTCCAGGACAGCATTCCACTGCTTCAGCCCTGAGATGGTCCTATCTCATTCTGAAATCCCCTCTTCTCATTCACCACCCACCTTCCAGCTTCTGCAACAAATGAAGTAGGGGGTCTACAGACAAGTCAATATCTCCTTCACTACAAAACCCATACCAAGTGCCCTTGTGGGCAGCGCACTGGACTGGATTTAAGAGACCTGGCACTGCCATGGCCTGCTGGGTGACATGGGCAAGTCACTCCACTTTTTTGTGGCACAGTTTCCCTATATGTAAAATTGGGATAATGACACTGACCTCCTCTGTAAAGCACTGAGATCTACTGATAAGTGCTACATAAAAGCAAGGTATTATTATTCATTACACTGCTCTACAGCCAAAATGCTTCTGAAATAAATGTAGTCAAACTTCTAATTCTGGGTCACTAAGAACAAAAATGATGCTTAAAATTGTTGATTGGCTCTAGTCTAGCTGTTGGGCTCCAGACTACAGCAGTGGAATCTCCTGGCAGTTGATGTTAGGGTTTCCATGTTCCGTGACCGTCAAAAGGATCTTGTCCCATTCTTCTTCATGGAAGGTGATCTTGTAGCCTGCAACAACATCGATGGTGTGATGGCAGCCCTCAACATCGTTCACGATCCAGATGAGTGGAGACTGTTCATTGATTCATCGAAGACGAGTCTTAAAGCTGTTTTGCTGCATAATGGCAATGTTTTGCCATCAATTCCAGTTGGTCATGCAGTCCATATGAAGGAAACCTATGACAACATGAAACAACTTTTGAGGTGCATAAACTATGACCAACATCAGTGGCAGCTTTGTGGCGATTTGAAGGTTGTTGCTCTCTTGCTTGGTCTGCAGACTGGATACACAAAGTACTGCTGTTTTCTCTGCGAATGGGATAGTCGTGCAAAAGATTCCCACTACATCAAGAAAGATTGGCCACTCCGACAGTCATTGGAGCCTGGGAGGAAAAGTGTTCAGCATCCACCACTTGTTGAATCAAGGAAGATTTTGTTACCACCCTTACACATCAAGCTGGGTCTGATGAAGAACTTTGTCAAGGCCATTGACAAAACACAAGCAGCTTTCAAGTACCTCCGTGGAAAATTTCCAAGGTTAAGTGAAGCTAAGATAAAGGAAGGTGTCTTTGTTGGTCCTCAGATTCGTGAACTTCTTCGAGATGATGCATTTGACCATGCACTGCGTGGCAAGGAAAAGACGGCATGGAAAGCCTTCCAGTTAGTGGCAATAAATTTTCTCGGAAACAACAAGGCAGACAACTACAGGTTTTTGGTGGAAAACCTCCTCAAGGCATACAAAAGCCTTGGTTGCAACATGTCACTAAAGATACATTTTTTGCACTTTTATCTAGATTTTTTTCCACCGAACTGCAGAGCAGTGAGCGACGAGCACGGCGAGCGATTTCACCAGGACATTGCAACAATGGAGAAACGCTATCAGGGCAAATGGAGCCCATCAATGCTTGCAGACTATTGCTGGACAGTGACAAGAGATGCTCCATTTAATGAATACAAGAGACAAGCCAAGAAGCGCCAAGTAGACACTGAATAGGACTAAACTATGTACATAATAGTTTTTTGCCTTTTGTTTCATAATAAATTTTATTTATATAACCCTTTTGCTGATTTTTAAAGTGTTACATAAACAGGACAGGTGAAATATTATCATGTAAAGCAACCATAAACACATGAAAAGACCTAGGTTTACAATTTATGATTAAAACTCTACTATCTACACAATATACATAGACATAAAATGTAAAAACTTAAATATCTTAGAAACAGTAGCCAATCAGTTGTTTTAATTGTCATATTTGAATTCAGCACATCAAAATACATAATAAATACCACATTTTATCTCTGAAGCAGACAACTTCTCAAAAATTGTAGACCAGTGAATTATTCCTAGAGGACCATCCATGCTGTGCACTGGAAAAAAGTAGCATGTGATCATTTTCATTAAAGATTGAATAATGCATACATACAAGGAGGCTGAATTAAGGCTGCACAGGCAACCATAATTCTGGCATCTCCTAACTCCGAGTACTTGATTTTGCAACCTTAATGTTCTTTTAACATAGTTTGGTTGCATATGTATGTAATTTCCTAATTTTTAAAAAAAGCAAACCGAAAAAAAACAAACATTTAATCAAAAGGCATCATGTTGACATTGCTTTGAGCAGTATGGTAAGGGGGCCGGGCTGGGGCAAGGAGGAGGGGCTAGATAAGGGGCAGGGAGCGGTTGGAGGGGGCAGAGGTTCTGGGGGGGGCAGTCAGGGGACGAGGAATGGGAGGGTTGGGTAGGCGTGGAAGTTCCGGGGGGGGGTGTCTGTCAGGGTGGTGCTGGATGGGGATCAGGGCAGTCAGGGGACAGGGAGCAGGGGCGGGTTGATGAGTTGCAGGTTCTGAGGAGGGCAGTCGGGAGCAGGATGTGGGTTGGGGGAGACAGGCAGGTGGGTCTTGTACTCACCACGTGGTTCCCCACCAGGTCTTTAGCAGCACTTTGGCGGCCGGAGGGGTGTGGGGGTCTTCATTTGCTCTGGGTGAAGGAGCTGCTGTCGAAATGCCGCCGAGTGGAGTGAGTGAAGACCATCCCTTGCCGCCCCTCCCCCCCCACCAAAGTGCTGCTGAGGACCCGGTAGAGAATCGGTTATTAGGATTTTGGGAGCTCATCACTGGTCATAGTTGTCTTTGTTTACTAGCATTTCGAGTTCTTCCTGCTTATTCCCCATACTTCTTGCATTAGTACACAGACATCTAAGATACTGATTTGATTCCCCCCACCCCAGTTCTGTCCTGTCTCTCCTTTATCCCTGCTATAACAGCCCATGCTCCCCCCAAATTCCAAACCTTCTTCCAGGTCTCCATGTTCTTGACTTACCTGTGGTCTTTGGTCACCTGCCCCCTTCGAACCTAGTTTAAAGCCCTCTTCACTAGGTTAGCCAGTCTATATCCAAATATGTTCTTCCCCTTCCTCAATAGATGAACCTCATCTCTGCTTAGCGTCCTTCCTGGAACAGCATCTCAAGGTCAAGGAAGCCAAAACCTTCCTGGCGACATCATCTTTGCAGCCAGGCATTCCCCTCCAGGATGCATCTGTCTCTGCCTGGGCCCGTATCCTTGGCCGGAAGGATCAAAGAGACCACCACCTGCGCTCCCAACTTCTTCACCCTTATTCCCAGAGTCCTGTAGTCATTTCTGATATGCTGATAACTTGCAGTATCATTAGTGCCCACGTGGATGAGTAGCATGGGGTCGGAGGGCTGGATGATCCTCGACAATCAGTCCATAATGTTTCAGAGACAAGTCCCTGGCAGGCAGCGTACCTCCAGGGATGCCATGTCAGGGTGACAGACAAATGCATCTGTCCCCCTCAGAAGAGAGCCAACCACCACTACCCTATGTTTCCTCCTGACAGTGATAGCTGCAATCTTCCCAGCCTTGAGTACACGTCTTCTCTTCCTCCTCTGGGGGTGATTTTCTCATTGCTCGTTGCCAGAGCAGCATATCGGTTTTCTATCACCATGGTGGGTGGGATGGGAGGAGGGGTGAAACATTGCCTGCTGCCAAAAGTAACCAGCTGCCAGTGTCCTCCTTGTGACAGAGCCATATCCTCCTTCCCTGGTGGCATGATAGCAGTCCTCTGTAGCTGGATAGCTTCCTCAGTCTTGGATATCTCCATGTGAACTCTCTCCAGGAATTCCTCATGGGCATGAATGTTTCTCAGCCTAGCCACCTCCTCCTGTAGCTCTCCCTCCTGCTTCCTCAGCGATTCCACCAGCAGGCACCTTTCACACTGGATAGTCCCCCCCGCAGCCTGACTTTCTGAGAGTGGGAAATGCAGGCCACAGTCTCTCAAATCCACACCAGGTTCTGGGTAGAGGCAGCCATGGTTAGGTTGTCTGTCTGGAAACAGGTGCAGGTGGAGCACTTGGCAGCAGGAGCAGCACTGGCACTGGCGATGCCGCCCTTCCTAACCATAATGACTATATTACAACTCCCTCCTACAAACTCCTCAAACTTCCCTGTTTTCCATCCCTTGGTTGCTTAGCTTCTGGCTTTTAAGGCCTTCTCTCTTAGTTTAGCCTACCCCCCCGTTAATCACCCAGGGGGAGGGTGATCACAAGGCTGATTGAGATTGATCAAAGATGATCAAAGATTACCAATAGTCACAATTAATGCCAACTTATTTTTTTTTATAAATATTTGTGGATTTTTTCCTACATTTTCAAATATATTGATTTAAGTTACAATACAGAATACCCAATGTACAGTATTCACTTAATATTTTTATTATAAATATTTGCACTGTAAAAAGATAAAATAAATAGTATTTTTCAGTTCACCTCACACAAGTACTGTAGTGCATTCTCTATTGTGAAAATCCAACTTACAAATGTGGAATAATTTTTTACATAGCTGCACTCAACAACAAAATAATGTAAAACTTTAGAACCTACAAGTCCACTCAGTCCTACTTTTTCTTCAGCCAACTGCTAAGACAAACAAGTTGGTTTACATTTACAGGAGATAATGCTGCCTGCTTCTTATTTACAATGTCACCCGAAAGTGAGAACAGGCGTTCACATGGAACTGTTGTAGCCAGCATTGCAATGTATTTACATGCCAGATATACCTTAAGTGCCAGACGTACCTTGCAACTTTTAATCAATTACAAATCAGGAAAAAAATTCAGACATTAATGTAAAATGAAAAAATGACTACAAATACTGTGCATGATTATCAACGTATCCGTATTTTGGAAGTGCCACTTGTAGTTCCTTAGCTCAGTGCAGATTGAGTTTTGCATTTAAAGCAGAATTTAACCATTTTGTAATGTATGAGGAATACAACACAATCCCCCCAAAACTAAAGCACTTACTCTTTCAGTACAGAATCAATTTTCTATGAATTTACAAATACATTGGTTAAGTAGTTTGTTAATTTAAAAAATAGGCCCTTCAGCAAATGTAACATGGTGTGATAGATAGCTTCTTTGTCCCAAATGATCACAGAAAAATTCAAACTCTTGAAACTTCCCTTATAGTGATAACACAGTGAAATCTTACGCACAGACTACATTTGACAACATTTTTTAGGATTAATAGTCATTTTCCTCCCCTTATTCTTCAGAACTGAAAGTTTGTTCTTTGTTAGGGGCTACAGAAAGAATTTCATATACAGTTCCCCTCTGTCAGGCAAAGGTAGTTGCCAGCTTCACTCTCACAGGACAAAAATGGGAGGCAGTGGTCATTTTGAAAGATGGTACTTTAACACAGCGGTTCTCAACCAGGAGTCCGGGGGGGTGGGGGGTGGGCTGTAAGTAGGTTTTAGGTGGTCTGCCAAATAGGACTGGCATTAGACTCACTGGGGCCCAGGGCAGAGAGCCAAAGGCCCATCATGTGGGGCTGAAGCCCAGGGCACCGAGCCCCACCACCCGGGGCTGAAGCCAAATTCTGAGCAACACAGCTTTGTGGGGGCCTCCTGTGGCTTGGGACCCCTGGCAATTGCTTACTATCTTCTAATGTGAGTCCTGGCTTTTATATGCAGAAAAGCAGTTGTTGTGGTACAGCTGGACTGTGGAGTTTTTATAGCATGTTGGGAACCTCTGCCTTAACAGACATCTGCTATGGCCTCCCTCATCCCCATAAAACAAGGAGAGATGGCAACTATTATGAAATATGGCAATTTCTCATTAATGTATCTGAAGGAGAAGATGTATTGCACCAGTCACGGCTGAAATATACCATTCAGTTATGAAATATAACAAAAATGACCATTAATTCTAAATATTTGCCATAACAGTGACATTGTGACCACAAGGTGCACTGGAGACAATAAGAACAACAAACTATTGCATTTTACCAAAATCTAGTCTGCAGAACCATAAGGAACTGAACTTCAGATAACTAAATTGCTCCTTTCCAGTACATCGTGAACTGTATGTGTCCTTTAGAAAATGCACAGATGCCGCAATAAGGTTTTTAATTAGAGTCTTGGGTTGATGCAATTAATTACAGTTATAAATTAAAAACCTACAGTGGAGCATCAAATGCATAAAATCCATAAACCCCCTTCTATTACTTCCTAGGTCAGCAGACTTCGCAAGTTGCACAAATGTGGGCTTTCAGTAGGCCAGTGGTGTGATTTCAAACATGTGTTGAGGACCCAGTCGAATGGTCTTTTCCTGTGGGTAGCATCTAAACATATAGCATTTCAGGGCCAATTCACTGCACCTAAACAGGTTGATACTGAAAGTGTGATATTTGGTGACAATGAATGCCATACAATGCAGACAGGCAACAAACAGCTTCACAACAGTTGTCCATAGTCTATTTCTGTTATCTGGGAAGTGGGTTATTTCATCCCCTATACATGTTGTTATGTACACATTCTCACATTTGCTTCACCATGAAGCTACACACTGAGGAGTGATGGAAGCATAGAAAGCAGTTATTATTTAGCAAGTGTATGGGGAAAATGATTACGAGTTTACACAGCAGATTATGAACATCTTAACAGGGCCAAACTTATTTCTTCGGGATTCTCAAAAAGATGTGGTTTACTGAGCACTGTTAAAATAAGGAAATTCAAGCCTATTCCATTGATTATCTCCTCCTCCCTCTGAAGAAAAATTAAATCCAAAGCTCACCATTCACAAGGGGAAGAGGGAAGGGGTGGGAAATAGAGTTACAAGCTTAAATGAACAGTTAGAACTTTCAGACTTTCCAGCTGACATGTAATCCACCTAAATACCCCACGTAGATCAGTTCAGGCTCTGGGGAAGCCAGGTTTGAGCTGAGGGCTCACAACATTTAAGCCACAAAGCTTCTGCCAGGACCAGAGGTCCACTTGACTCTCTCCAGGGTACTGGAAAATTTATTTGATAGAATTTTCAGATAAAAATTCTTGGGTCAGGTTCAGAC
Organism: Chelonoidis abingdonii; assembly: GCF_003597395.2. Lineage (NCBI taxonomy): Eukaryota > Metazoa > Chordata > Testudines > Testudinidae > Chelonoidis > Chelonoidis abingdonii. Next base: position 90,143,129 of record NC_133770.1, on the reverse strand, counting down.
AATTCAAAAAGGCCAGGTTCATCACATTGAGGCTGCTCTTTGTAACTCTAATCTCTCCAAACCAATCTGAGCTCATTTTCAATGTCATGGATCCAACTGGCTCATGCAGTTGAGCTTTGGGAAAGTCTGTGAAGTTGAAAATTGCCATTCTGCTGAATGCCTGCAAGTATAATGATATATGTATATTTCTATCATCCTGTGGAAAAATGTTACTCACATGCATTCTCTGCACATCGACCAATTGGTAAACCATGAACAATGAATGTTTTGTGGCTATGGATTTCAATCTCACTATTTTTATATAGATTGTATTTAAATAACCACTGTGCTGATCTTTGTGTCTGATATATAGTAAGTATTCAGTAAAAATGTACCCCAACATAATCTTAATAGAAAATGATAAATAAAAATTAGATACTGTTTGCTCACATTCTCTTTCATCTCTCACAGTTCCCACACCTGATAACTTTTCAGTATTGGTCCAAAAGGACTGAAACATACATTGAACCCACATAAACCCATATACTAGCACAGATATATTCTCCTGTTTGACGTTTAGAGAAAGCTATCAGTGTCCCATTATGTTCAACAACATCTTAAAAGTAATTTCCTTTTAAACTGAGAGCCAAATTCATGTCTTAGTAGAATTCCTTTAAAATCAGATGGATTTGGCTCCAGGCTTCTATTTCCAAAAATCCTAAATTCCCTTTATGAGGCAGATATTAGGTTTAACTTGAAAGAGTCTGGTATGTCTAAATAAACCTCAAAGCTACCAAAGTCTAATTACATGTGCTTTGCAGAATTGGAACTCCTATTTTTCAAACAGTCATATTGAAAAGTATCAATCTTTGTAAATACAATACATAAACAAAAACAAATAAATGAGAATATTTACAACTGAACTCATTTTAATAAGTGGGGACTTTTACCAGATCAAATCAGAAATAAAAAAAAAGAGAACATTAACACAATAGATATTTGTTAGTATTCTTGGTGCAGCTTTTATTATTCCAGACACTATATATATATATATATATACACACACACACAAACACACACACACACATTTGATTAAGAGAATTTTTGCCTACAGACCCAAGCTCCCCTTTCCATCTGATGCTGCAGTAAAATCATTATTTCCTCAGTTTATGACATCACAGTCTATTACCATGAAAACATTCGTGATGTCTCAAAATCAGCTTTATGACTTCAACTACAGAATAACCATATAATAGAAATATTAACAGTCAGGGAGGACTCTTAGTTCAGATACAGAAGGCTATATCCTAGTCACTGGAAAAATCCTGAATCAATGGACATTGTCATGGGGACCTCCCTGGGGCCAGTAAGAAATCCTTCCAACCAGGCTCCAAAGAAACAGTACAGCTGCTTTGTGACTTTGGTGTGCTTGTTGCAGAGATTCCTTACGTGGGCAGTGGAGCCAATAGGAGTTCAGGGTACACAACGCTTCACTAGATAATGCTTTCAGGACCTGATCCAACTCCAGTGGGAGTTAGATTGAGCAGTTAGTGAACTTCCCAAGCTTTCAGTCAGTCAGAATTAGAACCCAGAATTTTCTGTATTTCCTTATTTACATTCTTGGACGGTAGCTGTAGGCTCATTTTAGTTCCATTCCATAAATATTTTTTACCATAGACTCACTGATGATTCCCTTCTCATTTTTGTTGTAAACTAGCCATGGACCATTGCTCCTAATTTGGTGCTTACGGTAGGAAGTTGAGGTGTTTAACACCATAAACCACCAAATAACAGACACCAGTTAGCAAATCACCAGGTCTCCCTTTCCTCTCCTCCGCCCTCAGTCCTACAGTCTGATTTTATTACATGCTGTAAACATGCCCATTTTTCATTTTCTCCAAGTACTTAATGCACTGCAGCATTTCACCTTTTTTTCCTCCAAAAAAGGATGCGGTATAATGCAGTTTGATTTAAATTATTACCCTGCTGCACTGTTTCTTTGAGATGCTATTTTCCCTGCCTGTTCTGACTGCTGAGCACAATTGCTACAGCTCAATTATTAAAGAGATTCTAAAAATAGTGCAGTGCAAGGTTGTCTGCAAAGAAAAATCATTCAAACACAGCAAGAGACAGAGCCTGGGCAGCAAGCTCTCGCTGTTATTAGCTTCTTAATTCTCTTTTCCTTTATTTTTTTTTAGTTTCTTTCAGTAATAATAATGTAATAGGCACCTTACAATATCCCTTTCTTTGTACCCATGGGAATGTGCATTAGCTTATAGACGTTGTAACACTAAGTATTTCTTTATTGGAAAAAAAATACAACCTTGCCATGTTAACTTATGCCTGAGATGATTCTGAATCTGTATGTTCAGGAATGTAGCCAAATATATAGTGTGTACACACACACACACACACACACACAGAGCAAGAGAGCGCACACACTTGCTTTCTAGCTGTGATTCTTTTCATGCAGTCTCCAGAAATGCTCAAAGCAAGCGCATGGCTAATCATCTGGAAGTTTCAAGACCAGAGCTTCCCTTCCAAGTACTTCTTTAAGGCTCAGATTTATTTAAACATAGCTATTTAGGAAAGCACCACAGCATGTGCTTAAATCCCATGTTAAGCACCTGTAAGTGCTTTCCTAAATCGAAGCCTAAGTTCTTTCTTGTGCCACTGTAACCAGCTGAGAGAGGTAATCAGGAGATCTGAGAAAGTTCATCTCATGCCAAAACACCTATCCCTACACTCGGTCACTCTCCCAAATAAAAGCATCTTTAAAAGACATCTGCCTTAATTTCCCTTACATTTGCAAGTGGGCATTTCACTGCAGAACAGTTTGCATGAAATTTAACCTGGCTGATTTAAATACATACCCGTAGCATACAAATCTACAAACTACAGCCCTTTCATCTGTCAAGAATGCACTTGCAGGAAGTGATCTGCCACAATGGAAACAAGGATTTCAAATGCAGCAAGGGATTTAACCATGAAAATAAAGTCCTGGGTGCCCATATGTGCCTCGGCAGCTTAGGGATTCCAATGAACATGCAGGGCATAATAGCTTGAAATGAATACAAGTCTTGTAAGGCCAACAGCTATGAAGCCATTTTACTCTGTTGTTCACACTATATCCCTTTCATCTGCCCTGCCAAATACAAGAAGGGGCGTTAACGCTAATATCACTGGTGGAAAGCTATTCAGAAATCTCTCTGCCAGCATATATGGGAAAGCAACCTTTTCAGGAAGGTGCAATCTTGGAGAATGACTCTCCAAATCCCTTTCCCTTAAGATCATCTAAAATAGTACAGAAGTTTGCAATGGATCACTCTTGGATTTAAAATTAATTTCCATGATCCCACTGAGCTAGAATCTGGCAATTTGATTAATAACCAGCCACTGAGTACAGAAAATAGTGGTTAATATGAAAAGTGACTAGACAGGTTATCCCAACAGGCCACCAATAATTTTAAAATCAAATTTCAGCTCTTTAACTGCCCTTAAACATGTATTGGGGTAATCATTTACCAAAAAAAAAGATCTATTTCTTCCTTAAGGGGGCCATTTTGAGTGAAAGGCTTCCAATAGAGTGAAATAATAAATGGCCTCCAAGTTCAGTTTTATTCATCAGATTTTAGCCAAGAAAATTGCCAGTAATTTTTTTTTTAAATCAGAAAGTTGATTAAGGGAGGGGAGGGGAGGTAAACTAGTGCAGTATCATAGGTTGAAAAGGGACAATGTGTATTTTTGTGGGTATGTGATATGCATTTTGGACAACAAGTTGATTATTAGAATGATAGCAATAAAATACATCAGTTAAAAAGCCCAACATCTATGTGATGGGAGGAAGGGAAAGAAAATTAAGAGCTATAAACTAATTGTTTTTTAAAAGTTAGGCTTATGAGAGGTGCATACACCATAGGGAAAAACATAGCATAAAAACTTAGGGAAAGATATCTTATCCCATAGAATATCATATAGTACTTCCACAATATGTAATAAACAATCACAAGAGATAATAGGTTCTGGTGATATTAATAGAACTTCTCTACCAGTTTCACAGGGTTTTAAGATATGGTGAAATTACTTCATTCTATTTATTCTACCGTGTATGGAAAAAACTGCAAACAGTGTTACAACATGACTGAGAACCTGAATGTTTATGAAGTGATCAATGATTAAGGTAAAAGACACGAGTAAGTAGAGCATCCTTGTATTAATTATAGACGGCTCTCTTTGATTAAAATATCTTAACTAAATAATGGCACTGCCTTTGAAAGATGGAGCTTGCCAAAAGCTAGTATGTGCGCTATGATAATAAATAATACTTCACTCTCATATTGAAATTTTCATCTGTAGAGCTCAAATCACTTTTCAGAAGGAAGGAAAGTATCATTACCCCATTTTACAGATGGGGAAACAGTCTCAGAGACATGAAGTGATTTACCCAAGGTCACAGAACAAGTCAGTAGCCGACTCAGCAACAGGACACAGGAGATCAGACTCAGTCCAGTGTCCTTCCTTCTTAACCAGGCAAAAGGAGGATGGCTGCAAAACAGTACTTTAGACTAGTCACTGATTAACTTTGTGACAAGACTTTTATAAGCCATTTTATGAACTCGCAGCACTTGGTCCCTAGCCTCTCAGCAGACATTTAAAGACAGCACACAGCCAAAACAATCTGATTCATAACATCTCCCCTCTATTTAGGGCCTTACCAAATTCATGGTCATAGGATTTTAAAAATTGTAAATTTCATGATTTCAGCTATTTAAATCTGAAATTTCATGGTGTTGTAATTGTGGGGGGTCCTGAACCAAGAAGGAGTTGTGAGGGGGTCACAAAGTTATTGTCAGGGTGGGTTGCGATACTGCTGCCCTTACTTCTGTGCTGCTGCTGGTGGAGGTGCTGCCTTCAGAGCTGGACAGCTGGAGAGTGGCTCTGAAGGCAGAGCCACCACCAACAGCAGCGCAGAAGTAAGAATGGCATTATATGGTATTTTCACTCTTACTTCTGCACTGCTCTCTGCAGAGCTGGGCCCTCAGTCAGCAGCCTCTCTTCTCCGACTGCACAACTCTGCAGGCAGCAGCACAGAAATAAGAGTAGCATGGTATGGTATTGCCACCCTTACATCTGTGCTACTACTGGCAGGTTGCTGCCTTCAGAGCTGGGCGCCTGGCCAACAGACGCCACTCTCTGGCTGCCCAGCTCTGAAGGCAGTGCCCTGCCAGCAGTACCACAGATGTAAGGGTGGCAATACTGTGGACCCCCCCGCCGCACAAATAACCTTGTGACTTCCCCTGCAACTCCCTTTTGGCAGGACTCCCAATCTGTGAAATGCTGTTCTCTCCCACGAAATCTGTATAGTACAGGGTAAAAGCACACAAGACCAGATTTCAGGGGGGTGACACATTTTTCATGGCAGTGAATTTGGTAGGGCCCTACTTGTATTTACATAGCTGCATGCAATTTTGAGTACTATCAACTTCTTTGTTGGCCTACCATTGAAAACTGACCATTAAGCACTGAATGAACTAAGAGTAGCTAATCTGAAATACTTTTCACATCCTATAATTTAGTTTGATTTGTTGAAAATGGCCTTTTTTGACAACCTCATTTGCGATATATATGTCTTTCAAATTCCTAATGTGAGCAATGTACCTGTTTACTAGTGTCAGAACTTGGCCTTTTGATTATTCTATTGCTGAAAGAATACAGACATTCCTTTCAGGCTTATGAAAGTTCTAACATTCTTGTCAAATTACAGATGAAAGACCTAAAACAGAAACTTTCCAGCTGGATGTTTTAATATACCTATTCCAATTTTTATATTTCTATTGGGAGTAGGAAGATGAGATAAAGCCAGGAATTACTCTTAGGGCAAAGTTGTCCTATCAGATCCATATAGAAGATCTTGACTCCAAATTTTTTTTGTCCCCTCACACATACCAAATTTCCACTGACGTTTGTTCTACTACCATTGATCCCAATGGAAATTAAGCTCTTGCACGTGGCTGGCAAGTTTTTGTTATCATTATTGCCGCAGGCTGGTCTCGAGAATATGGAATATGTAGGATTCTGAAGTTTGACTCTTACACCTGCAAACTGTTTAGCTGGAACAAACAAGATTCACTTTTGAGACCAAGAGGGATTGCAAGTCGGATATGCCTGCACCAAAATGCCAGGGGAAATCTGGAGTAATGGTTCCAGTGAGAGACTAGTGCATGTTGAAAGAGCAGAATATTGGAGTCAACACTTGTTATGCAGAGCTGACAGGAGAATTCTGCCTTCACTAGCTAAGCAATTCACAGGTGTGAAAGCCAAGCTCAGGAACCCAACTAATTCTCTAATATGCATTTTCTTATGCATTTCTCAATTTACAGCTTCTTTCCGCCATCCCCCAATCCAAGGCACAGCATTTTTTGTGGCTGAGTATAATTTTTTTTAACATTCCATTATTCAATTGTATAAACATGGCACATCAGAGAGATTCCTACTATTTTTAACAGGACTTCTATTTTACAAACATTTGTCCTAATCCTGCAACTTGGTACGGGCTGGAAGACCTCTGTGACCACACACTTTACACTGCAGAGCTGAAGACGCCGGGAGTAAATGGAAAGAAAGAGCTTAGAAATAGGAGAGGCAGTCCGTCTTCCCATCTACAGCAGTGGACTGGGACTCAGAAGGACTGTGTTCCTTTCCCAGTTCTCCCACTCGGCTGCTGGGTGACCTTGGACAACTCACATCTCTGTACCTACGTTTCCCCATCTGCAAAATGCAGATAATGATACTGACCTCCTTTGTAAAGAGGTTTGAGATCTATGGTTGAAAAATACCATGTGAAGACAGTGGTATTTTATACCACTTTAGCTAGCTAAGGATTCAAAAAATATTTAAAAACCTATTTTTCATCATATAAACTAAATTATTTCATTCAGAGAGATCTGAATACACCACCCTTAGCCAATGGGATATATGATATTTTATGCTGAATGAACATTTGTTGCTCATGCTTATAATACTACTGGAAATACTTAACAGTAACATCTCTGAAGGCACCTTACATAAAAGTTACCACAGTCTGTGATGCTTAGCAGGTAGCCAAAATGTATTGTATTTGCCATACCTGTCAAACTGGAGATTTAAAGGATCATTTATGGACTGGGGCCAAATTCATCCATGCTGTAACATCAGGGATGAATTACATTTGAATTTTGCAAATGTTTGGAAAGCTGGCACAACAAGACCCCCTGCTAGTTGGAAATAAAATCTGGATGCTTTTAATTTACTAGGCCTTTTTACTTTAAAATTAAAAAATATTTAAAGCATTCAGGCACCTTATAGTGAGTCTTTAAAAACACCACCTATTTAAAACTATCAAGCTCAGTATGGTGATTAGCCATCATGATCCATATCTGGCTCAGACTGGCACTTTTGCCAGTCTATTTATTCCTTTTACTTTAATTCCAAGGATTTAAAAGCAAAAAGGGCAATAAGCCTTCAAAATGGCTGGTTAGTGTGCTGGGGAAAATGGGTGTGAGACATTGGTTCTACTTTCTCAGCATCTCTTGCCTATAAGCAGTTTTGCTACAGTAGCAGAGAAATGGATGAGGGAAACAGAAGAAAATACATTTTGACCTGTCTTGTATCAAATAATTCTAAGAAGAATCAAATTAAACTGTATTGCTTTGGGTAAGTATTTCTTTCTCCTATATGCAAATGACAGGGATATTTAAGGTAGAAAAAACAACCCCCAGATTAGCATTTATCATTTTACTGAGAAAGGCTCATTTCCCAAATTGATTCTGCTGCAAAATTCAAGGTAGAGGGAACACTGTAGTTGTAAGTTGCATCATAACACCACCAGAATGAGGTTTTCAGTTTTTGCTGGTTCATTTCACTGCAGCATTGCTAATACCAACTATTTCATGTACTGCATGCTGGGAAAGAACATGAAAGGACTCCATATTTCTAAAACTGAATTGGCTCTGTTAAGAGAAGTATTTACAGAGGACTTGCTTCTGCGTTCCAGCCATGAACATACAGACTGAATTCCCAGTGCCTCCTCCAAATGCTTCCCCCCTGAAACATGTGCTCCTCCCTCTGAGTTCCATGCAGGTTGTTACTGTGGAGTTTTATTTTTTTTTTATTATTTCTCAGGCTCTTAGTGCATGTTCCTTATGCTTTCCATCATGATACTTTTCAATGCTCATAAGCAAAAGACAGACAGGCATCAGGTTTACGCAGCCACAAAAGGGGCAGTGTGGGTTAGTGCTACATACATGGGACTGGAAACCAGATGGTAAAATATTGGTTTTCATCCTAACATACTGTGTCTTTAAACTAGAGAAAATACTTCACAAGGAAATGGTAAGGATTTATTAATGACAACCCCTACATTGCTTACATCAGCAGCACATACCAATTCAATGTGGCTAAGATACCACTAGGGTGATAAGTAAGATACCAGTAAGCTGAATCCTCCAATATTATCGGAAGGGAAACTGCAACTCTCTGATAAAAAATCCCACACATATGCACAGCTAGCTCAGCTTCTGAATCTTACACTGAACTCTTTCATTCACATGATGAAATGCTATGCATGGAAGTGCAGGTGGTAAGGGTGGTGGTGGTATAAAAACCAAACTAAACTGCTAAGGAGCAGGAAAGAAAAAAAACAACACCTACATAGCAGCCATGTCAAACCCATGAAAAAAATGCAGAAGTTGGGCTTGTTTTCAGCTTAATTGGCTTGTGAGTTGCTTGTTGGCTAGTTTTTGGCTTGTTGATTGTTTGTCTTGTTGCTTTTTTTTTTTGGATCAGCTCCTGGCAAGCAGGGGCAAGGGGGAGAGAGTTGGGGTGCACAGCAGGCCCACCACAGTACCAGACTGCACGCTAGAGGGATCCAGTCACAGAGTGTTGAGGTTCTTAGGAATTGGTTTGTTCTGGCCTTGTTCTGAAATGGAATTAGCTTGATTTTTGGCTTATTGTGAAAGTTAGGGTGCTTATTTACCACGTGAAAGTTGGGAACTCTGTTACATAGTGGCTCTGAGTCCTGTTATAGTACAAGGGCATTAAAATGGCCATCAGCAGTTCAGCCAGCAGAACCCTGCACCTATTATAGCATAGCAAATTTCCAGAGATGAGCTCCTTTCATTTAGATCTGCAGCTGCTTCTGACATCTCCCAGCTGAAAAGGGTCGAACAGTCTAGCAATATTAAAAACTCGTCCTAGCTTCCTCTTGATGCTGTAGAGGAAGAGCAATAAAAATAAAAACTCTGCCGTGTCCTATGTGTTTACCGTCAGGCACAGAAAACTTGATCACAGTAAAAACACAAGCCATGAGATTTGTTTCTAGAATTCATGCTTTAATTGCACGCATAAGCCTTATGCAATGAATATATGACTCTGATCTTTACAGTAATGAGGTGAGTCAGCAGTTAACGGTCAGTCTCCCACATTTGAAGCTTATTATGCAGCAAGAGTAATTATAAATAAAATGCTTTTATCAAAAGAATTTAAATTCCCATTACTTGCCACAGGTGCTTAAGCTAAAGCTTACATAACTAATGATGCAAAAACAATCTATAATGTAATCATACCGTCAATATGGGCAACAACTTTTGGCAGTATGCGGAGGCTTGTGTAATGGATCACCACTTGAAAAGGCTAGTCTTTCATAGTTGCAGGTCATGACTGGCATGAGCAGTACATCTGTCACACAGCCAGCTGATAGAGGAGACTGCACAGCACAGCATCTCCTCCCCACCCCCCTGCATGGTCATGTCTCAAAAGATGGCTCTCATTTCTCCATCCTGCATCTCAGTTTTCCCTGTGCTAGATTTGCTATTCAGTTTCGCAACCACCTCATTCATCTACGTGTGATGCACTGGAAATGTTAATGCCATGGGAAGATAAAACAAAAAACAATAGTTTATCACATCGAAACACTAATGTCTTTTGGCTGAAAACAAATTACCCAAGAGGTCTTTCCGATGCCCTCAAGCAGAGGAGCATTTGGCATGCTTTGAGTGAAACTAGCCTAGGCATGTGTCTAAAGTAATGTTTGAGGCTGGATTATAAAGTATAACAGAATACTTCCACGCTAACTAAACCAAAGGTTGGGCTTTACTTATTTATTTTTCTAAACACAGTGGATAGAATCTAGACAGCTACCCAAAGGAAGGATAAGTATGAGTTTACCATGGCTGCAAAATTCTTTTAATACATTTCACAAATATTTCAAAATTATGATTAGCATTATCTATTATGTGTAAGATAGAAGCACCTAGGAGACCTGCTTGTGGACCAAAATCACACTGAACTAAGCACAGTCCAAACAGAAAATAAAAATGACAGTCCCTGCCCCAAAGAGCGTAAACTTAGGGCCAGCTCCTGTTTCTATTCAACATTCCTGATACTTTTCTCAGACCGGGCTCTGTGAGCAAGGACACAGAGGGAGCTAATGTTTCTTCTGAGCTTATCCCCTCCGCCCCCACTTGAGTACAGTGGCAGGCAGACTGCAATTTAAGCATAGGAAATGAACCGCCTGTAAAATCACTCCTCAGACAACACACTCCAGGTATAGATGCACACAGCCACCTTGGGATGAATGTTGTGAATACACAACTGTCATCACACCTCTCTCACAAACACATTTTCATGTGTTCAGGTGGTGTGCACATTGTATTTATCTTGCAAGCAGGATTCTTGTAGAAGAATCCCAATCATCTCATTCCCAAGATTTGAGACTGCCCTCTTTGATGATTGCTAACTTGATAGGAAAATCCCATCTACTCTCCCTTTGAATGCTCTAATGCAAAAACGCTTTGACAGGTAGCTGGAGGGAGCTCTGACAGCTTCATCTTAAAAGTTGCCCCCCTTTTTCTAGACCCAAGTTCAAATATGTTTTGCATACTCATACTCATAAGGGCTAGGACTATATATTTGTCATGGAGTCATCATGGTAGTTGTTAGACATTCTGCAACTTCCCTGTGTGGTGGTGGTCGTGTAGAAAGGGATGTGGGGAAACCACAGCAAGTTTAAAAAGACATATTCTGAAGTTACTGGTCCTGCTATCTTTATAGGTGCTAATTCCTTGGCTGATAAACAGCAGTGGATGATTATCTCCTGGCCAGCTTTTTAGGCCTGGTGGAACTTTTTTGATTAAGAAATATTTTCTCATCTCTTCCACCAATTCTCTCCTCTTTTTTCCCCACTGGGAAGAAAAGTAAGAGGGAGAAAAATAGAAAACCCCCTAACATTCAAAACAACTTTTTTAAAAAGGAAATGCAATCTGTGTTTGATTTTGAAAAAAAATTGTTTAGAATTTTTTCCTGTGAAAAACTGGAGAGGGAAGAAAATCCAAATTTTGAATGAAACTTCAAGTATTTTCTTGCAAAAAATACCAAAACTTCAACCAGCTTTACTGCTGCTACAGATCTGAACTGGGACAGAGAGACAGTGGAACTAATTATTCTAACTATTCATAACCAGTCCGCATTATTTAAATCCTTTAAAAAGAGTTTTTCTTCTTATAAATCAGAAATTATAAATCACAAAACTTGACTTCAAATCATGTGACCAAGGATTTGAAGGATTTTTTAAATTTAAATACATTTGACTGATTATTCCCCCCCGCCCCCACAACCAGACTGTGATATACTGTGTCAAGCCACTAGTCTGAAAACTTCTTTATTGTCTGACTCACATGACACCTTGCAGCTATAATAGTAGAACTCTTACGGTCATAACTGGCATATAGGTGTGAGTAGGCCTGATCTGGAATTTTTTGATGAAACTTTTTGGTAACAAGGTGCCAATTTGTCAACGCTGTTTGCAGGAAATTTTGATTTTGACATCTTACCTCTTAAGAAACATTTTGAACAAAAAAGTTTCAAAATTGACAGTGTTTCAATTTGACATTTTTGAAATGAAAAAGTTCTGGTCAAAATTATTTTTTGTTTTGAAATTTTAATTTATAGTAAAAAAAAGAGAGCTTGCTGGCAACATGTTGGCTGCAGACTGGAATAAAGCATATTGAATCTTCGTTCTACTCTTAGAAGCTTTAATAAACATCTACTCTCTGCAAGCATATCTCCATTGCTATAATGATCAACACAACTTTCTATGTATGCCTATCACAACACATGGTATACTTCATCCTAAATGCCCCAACAACAATTATGTGCTTGAGACCAGACAATCACTACGCTCGCGAATGAACTCACACAGGAAAATGATAAAAGCCAAAAATACATCACCTCTGGGTGAGCACTTTTCAAAAAGTAATCATTCTATGTCGACCTATCAGTCCTTGTCCTCAAAGGAGACCTGCACACCACTTTCAAAAGACAAGCCTGGGAGCTTAAATTCATAACTCGGCTAGACACTAAAATTCGTGGACGAACAGAGACACTGGATCGATGGCTTATTACAGCAATGCTTAACTCACTAACCCTCTCTTTTGGGTCCTGTGACTGCAGAGGTATTAATGGGCCACTATCTTGTATGGTCCCTTACAACATGTACAAACTACTTATGCTAAACAATCTGTTCCACCCTGCATTTAGCTGTGATGCTAGGAGGACCTTCCCAGACCTGAAGAACAGTGTGGCTTGAAAGTTTGTTTCTTTCACCAACAGAAGTTGGTCCAATATAAGCTATTATCTCACCCACCTTGTCTCTCTGATTTCCTCTCTGTAGCAGTTGTGTGCTTAATAGAACAGTTATTTCACTAGCAGATGTGTAACTGCATGTCATCTTTTAATGGGATAAATATAAATCAAAGCAAAAGAAAATTATTTTTAAGCAGTCTCACCTGTCAGAAATGTGTCCCTCACGTGATTTTTTTTTGATTGTTTCTTGATTTTTAATGATATATTTTGAATTTGTCACTTGCATTCAACCACTGGGCAGACAGACCTTACGAGCAAATTTAACCTAACAGTGGAATTGTTTCCCACCTCAGAGAATTTATGGTTGGACTTAACATCCATGCAACCCCATACATTGTTTGCAGAAGGAACTTAAACCAGGTCCCTCATGGTGTGTCCCTGGGCACATATTCAAGTAGCTGAACTAACAAAAAGGAAGTGTCATGTCTCAGGTAGAGCTAGGCAAATACTGCAAAAATAACATTAACAAAGATTTGTGCCAGTTGCAAATAGCTATTAGTTCAACCAAGTTCATGGTCCCTTCTGTGAACATTTATGCAAATCAAGATTTATTTGAGGACTCTTTGTCCTTCATGCAAGTGTGTGTGTGTGTGTGTGAGAGAGAGAGAGAAAAAAAAAGGCAAATATGGACTTGCACGGTTTCCTCTGGAAGTGCTCACTCCCTGTTTATAGAGTTTTAGTTGTCAATTAGGGAGCAGAAACAATATCATTTGTAGAATCCCTTGAAATTATTTTTATTTCTTATAACATTTCATTTTCATTTTTGGGAATTTCATGTTGTTTCATTTTTTCCTGCCCTGGAGAGTGGGAGGCCCTTGAGGAGGCTTGAGTCTTGCCCCTGGGAAATGGGATGCTCGGGGAGTGGTGGTTACAAAGCAAGCCCACTCCTCATTCACCTCACGGTGGTGGCTTCTCTCCCATGGGCCTGGGCTTGGCTCCCCTCTCCAGACAATGTGATCAGACATGCAGACTCGCAGTGCTCCTCAGGTTTTGCCCAGTTGCCGCTCCCGTTTGGTCTGACTGCCTTTCCATCATGCAATCCTTTTGCACTAGGTTGCAACACCACTCATTCAAATTTGGCATGGCCAACCCTGGTCATGACAGACAGGCAGCTCGGCCAAACCTGAGCAGCACTCAGCCCAGCCCTGCAGGTCAGGATCCACAGTATCTGCCCCTGTGGGATGAGGTTTTTGTTTTAAATGTCTTTTCATTTTGCGTTATTTCACATTCGCAAAAAAATCACGTGAATTAGATAACTAAACGTACACTATGAACAGATAATGAACAGCAGCAGTCAGAGATCAGTCCATACACGGAAATGCTGGATCCAAAATTAGGAACAATAAATATGTTATAAATCAAATCTCTGAATAGACTGTGAATAGAAAATAAAGGGCTAAAATCACTACACAAGTTGTTTGAATAGCTCTCCGAGCTTGAGTTCCCAGTTGCCAGGCGCTCTTTGGAGGAAAAATACCAGGACTATGTTTTGAGGTATGTAGTTATCAGCTTTATTGATCACGACTGCATTACATGATTATCCACCCAGTACTGACTTAACTTAGTGCATTGACTTCAATGGAGCTATACTGATTTACACCATAGGAAGAGCTAGCTCACTAAGCATGCCCTTATAGTCTATCATTGTAAAAAACATAACTAAGTTTTCTGGGGACAGTCTCTTGGTCATTGCAAAATCCTGGTCAAGGATCTGGAAGTGATCTTCCTAGGTCATAATGAAAGGCAATCTCTTACTAGCTGAGCTCAGCTAGTAAGAAAAGTGTTAAAAACTTCTCTCAGCCAAGAGTCACTTCAGAATAACTAGTTTAGGAAGAAATTCAATTTGGCAGCACATTCTTGGCAGCCCTGATAAATTGTATCTACTCTATATGAGTTACAACTGGATGGGCTAAAGGAGCCCAGGGCTTAGTGTTAAATGTCCCCTGGGCCTTGAAATTCACTCAGCAGTGCTGCAAAGACAGAAAACATTATGTAACCAGTCTCCAAAACTCAAGCAGGCATCCAGGACAGGAGAAAAAGTTAGTCAGCTCAACAGCTGCCTTTGTTTCTTCTGTTGATACTGCTGCTCAGAAGTTTCCAGGTAGGAATTATGTTTGTTCTCAGACATGTCTACACATACAGCACAGTAGCAGTGCAGCTGCATCACATCTAGTGAATACGCTCTAAGCGGATTGGAGAGAGCTCTCCCCTTTGCATAACAAAACCACCTCTGCGAGAGGCAGTAGCTATGTCGGCGGGCGCTCTTCCACCAACATTGAGCTGTCCACCTCAGTGCTCACGTCGGTGTAACTTGTGTTGCTCAGGTGGGTGGTTTATTCACACCTCTGAGTGACGTAAGTTATGCCAACATAGGCGGTGGTGTAGACATGGCCTGTGAGACTCAGGCAAAGAGAAAAAGGTCAGGTTGTGTCATGATAAAGTGTTGGGGCTTGTCTGGGAAAATGTCCTTGTCTGATGATAGAGCACTGAAATGGGTTTCCTACTGAAACAAACAGCGTGATGCAACCTACCCCAAAAAGTGGAAATACAGACATACTGGACTTCAGTATATACACAATGTGCAAATTTAACACAGCAGGCCACAGATCATTTTTAATAATTTAATCCAGAAAGAGCTGACTTCATGATAGAGCTGAGTATATTTAAATGCATATTAAGTGAAACCAGACTGACCTTTTCCTCCAATGTGGCAAAATGACCAAAACAAACAAAAACCAAAAGTTGCTTTCCTTTAACTACCATGTCATGTCCTTAACACATAGTAGTGGCTGGCACTTACCGCCATTAAAATCAACAGTCCAAGGGCAGGAAGGAAAAGGAAGGCAACAAATTCTGATTGATACAGCTAGACTCTGTCCATGTAAATTCAGCTCATTTCCCACTGGACATGGAATTCTTTCTGCTCCCTGTCCTACAGTGTTACTCGGTGTTGCTATTAAATAGCAGTTAGTGAAGAGGATCCTGTGGTATTAAAGCACTTAGAGATCTCCAGGATAAGATGGAGAGTAGGCTGACATACAACCTAGAAACCATTCAAAGATATGCTACAGATTTGCCTTGAGGTGCTGATAGTGCTTTCTTTGGGGACTGCCCGGCAGGAGCCACTGCTTCCTGTAGGCCCTATACAAGTCTTTGGGGGGTGGGGTGTACAGAAAGTGCCTGTTGCATAGGCCACCAGGGGGTGAGAAACCGTAAGTGTTTCTTGCTGACAGCCAGATCTCTACCATCTTGAATGCTGTAGCCAGGTGAAGGGAAGGGGCACTTGCAGCCAGATACTGTGGAAGAGAAGCTCCAGAAAGCTAGAGTGCAGTTGCAAGGGAATCCCTGGAGGTTCCCTAATAAACATGCTCAGGATGATGAGATGAACTCCACTGGCTCTGTTCATATAGAGCAGGTTGGCAGTGGAAACATTTTCCTGCTCATCCAGTTTGGGAACAAGCACTTCCCGGCCCTCAGAAGAACACTGTGTGGTAAGAAAAGGCATAAATCTGTAGATGCCAGCATTCCCCCATGTAAGCTGCTGGGGGAGATGGTTACTCAGTGCTTCCTGAAGAACTGGGTAGTTGGCCCCTGAAACTTGGTGGGAAGGTCTACTGTAAAGCACTAAAAGGCATAACTGCAACCAGGAACTGGCTGGGAAGAAGATAGATGGTGTTTGTGAACCTGAACTTGCAGGGTTTAGTTTCCAGGCAAACCTCATGAATGAATTTCAAGAGTGAAAAGTGTTACAGGAATGATGCTGTAACACACCACCAAAACAAAGAGGTGAAGAAGGCTTTGATCTTACAGAGCTACTGTATTTGCACTCCTGTGGTCTGATGCAATTAGTATTAACTTGATGCCACTGGGCTGCTAAAGACACCATTTCTCCATTATCAAATGCAAGAGTGCTTTCTTCCTTAAGATTCTCCAACATATTTTTAAAGCCTTGAGATCCTTTCTTTCTCTGTATGCACTATGATTATATTGTACAGTAACTCCTCGCTTAACATTGTAGTTATGTTCCTGAAAAATGCGACTTTAAGTGAAACAATGCTAAGCAAATCCAATTTCCCCATAAGAATTAATGTAAATGGTGGGGGTTAGGTTCCAGGGATATTTTTTTCAGACAAAAGACTATTTTATTTATTTATTTATGTGTGTATATATATATATTACACACACACACACACACATATATACACACACAGTATAAGTTTTAACCAATTTACTACTGTACACAGCAATGATGATTGTGAAGCTTGGTTGAAGTGGTGAAGTCAGAGGGTGGGATATTTCCCAGGGAATGCCTTACTGCTAAATGTTGAACTAGCACTTGGCTGAGCCCTCAAGGGTTAACATGTTGTTGTTAATGTAGCCTCACACTCTACAGGGCAGCACAAATGGAGGGAGGGGAGACAGCCTGGCAGACAGAGACAGACACACAGACTCTGTGAGGGTGTGTGGGTGTGAGTGAGAGAGAGAGAATGTGCATTGGCCCTTTAAGCACGCTGATCCCACTCTAAGTACATTGCCTTTTTAAGATCAGCAAGTAGAGACAGTAGCTGCTGCCACAAGCTCCCCCCATCTTGAGCCCTGTTGTCCCCACCCCCAGCTCTATGGAGATGGAGTAAGGGGGGGGCAGGATCAGGTGGGAGGGGAACACCCTGACATTAGCACCCCTCTTCCCCCGCACAGCAAGCACGATGCTCCCGGCAGCCTCCTAAGGCAGAGGGCAGAGGTGGGAGTGACAGGTGAACTGCCGGCAATTGATAGCCTGATGGGCAGCTGCCATACAGGGAACTTAGTGGAGCAGGGAGCTGATGGGGGGCTGCTGGCCCACCCTGGTTCCAAGCCCCCACCAGCTAGTTCCAATGGGCTGCTCTTTCTGCAAGCAGTGGACAAAGCAGGCAGCTGCCAAACAACGTTATAAGGGAGCATTGCACAACTTTAAACGAGCATGTTCCCTAATTGATCAGCAAAGTAACAACAAAACAACATTAACTGGGATGACTTTAAGTGAGGAGTTAATGTATCTGCATAGTCAATCTTTACAATTAGCATCTAGCATCTCTCTCCAGTGGGCTCTCTTTCTGCATTAGTGGTGGCTACTCTCTGTTCCAGGTCATTTCAAGCTAGTCTTAACTGTCCTTTTTATATTGCTACTGAAACAGTTTCCCTCAGTGGAGTAGCTACATCTTCAGTGGTTGGAGAAGAGCAATGAAAACTAGCAAAGGATTTCTAGGATCAGCAAAACATCTAGTTTGCTTCTTTCTGCTAATGTACAAAGCTGTATGCTACCATTAGAGTCTCCTGAGCAAGTAAAAACCACAGAGCATTTCAATTAAGTGAAATTTCCTGCTCCACTTCTAACTTGTAGCACCTCATCCAACCCCAACAGTGACCAAAAGACGTCATGCTGTCCATTCCCATATTCATTTCTGTTGTGGGGGGGGGGGAGAGGGAAAGAGTGACCAGGAAATTTAGATTGTTTGTCTGTGCGAGAGTAACAGAGAAAAAATAGAACAAGATGATACAGTATGTCACAGAACCATACTCCTCTTCAATCTCATTCAGGATATGTCAGACAGGTTCCTATGCAACAGCCATTTCAGAGATGAATGTTTTAGCAATAGTTAAGTACTGTACAGTGAAACTCATGGAGGAGTGAATTCTTATAAAACTTGGGAAAATTTTTAACAGGTCTTTGGAAATACCAGGCTAGGAAAGACATGCTACAATTTACAGGTGATTTTATCCTGGCAACAACATTGTGGGGTATTTTACAGGTGGGGAATAGGGCAAACAATTTGCCCAAGGTCACACGGAAAGTCTGCAGTTGAGCCAAAATTTGAACGCAGAGCTTCCCTGGCCTTGTTCGATGCCCTCTCCATTAGGCCATTCATCCTATCGCTCTGTCACTCAAGCAAGCATTTGATCTAAAAGAGAGAGGCACTGCAGTTCAAATCATCCCAATAGTCCTCTCTCCCTCCCTCTTCCTTCCATTAAACACCACTCACACTACAAGTACAAATAGATTATGGGCTTCTATGGCCACCTGTAGAGAGGGTTCACTGGGGTTCGTCCCTTTCTGGGGCTGTGGGGACCCACACCGCCTCTCTTAGTCCTTGCACGACCTCCTGGGGAATCAGTTGGGCTGCAGGAGTCCTGGCTCAAGCCATCCATCTGAGCACACACAGTTAACAACAAACAGATAACTAGCCCAGGCCATGGGGTAAGGCGGGGCAGTAAAGAGTCACAGACCAGGCCTTTAGGCAGGGGGTGAGCAAACACAGGTAAATAGCAAACCCAGGCTTTGGGCTTCAAGCGGCCTGGGAGAGGGGGAGACTGCCAACCATGCATTGGGTGAAGGGGGGGATGCAGGCCCTCCCTTCACTGCATCCCAGACCGGGGCCCTAGCAGCAGCCAAAGGCCCACTGCTGTGTCAGTGGGGATCCTGGCCACAACACACTGACACAACTGCAGACGTGTTGCAGCCAGACTTCGGTTGGCTGCCCCTAGACTATTTCAACTCCCCCTCTGGAGGTACCTGGGTCAAGGTGGTGTCCTCGGGGGTGGAGGGGAGTGGATCGATCACCATTGGATCCTTGGGGTAGCTGGCAAGGGGTCGGGTCAGCAACTCTCCCACATGCTGGTCTGCATCGAGTATCAGCCGGTCAGGCCAGTCTCCAGGTCTGCCGCTGGTTGCTGGAGTCTCCCCAGCAGGAGCTGGGTCGGAGCTGTCTGGCCTCTTCAGCAGCTGCCTCTCAAGTGAGCTCTGGGGTTGAGCTCTTATACTTCCTATCCGACCTCTGACCGTCTGGGGGGTGGGCTTGGAGTGCTCTGGCTCCGCCCACTCTGGTATCTGGCAGAGCTCGCCCCTCTCCAGGGCACCGGGGAACCACACTGCCTCCCTACACTACCATAAAATCAAACAGTCTGGGTCAGGCTGTTTATGTAGATTTCTTAGTTGTTCCTATGTCAGGTGGCACCACACTGATATTCCCTAAATATCGTTGTAATAATGCTGCTTGTCGGGAGGTTGTCAGTTGGTGTTTGTCCCTGGACCCCGTCTCCCTTGACCAAAAAATGTTAATTCCCCAGGTAGCTTCATAAGCAGCATCCCTTGTATGGTTGCGCTGATGCTTTAAAGTTACATTTCCCACACCTAGCAAATGCCAAGTACCAGTTCCAGTGCAAAACTGAAGCTGCTCCAGATGGTAGAAAAGGATACATAGATGTTGACTGGGAAAATTATGGGTCTGCTCCTGTGAGGTGCACAGGTCCCTCTGCTCCTCACAAGGTCATCATGTTTTACTGATGACCTACAATAGGTGACCTGAAAGGAATGACAAGTAGAGTGCCGGTGGCATGAATCCTGTGCCAGATTTGAACAAACGCACCATATAGACTTTCTGAAATCTCAGCCTGTGGCAGTCCAGGATATACAGATGACTTTCTTTGACTCTGCCCAGGCATCAGTAATGCCGTGCACAGTGGATATTTTGCTGGCGGTGGGAAGTCTGGTTAATCTGTCCTACCTTTACTAAGTGAAAAACATCAAGTCTTTCCTTGCTGTGAGGAACTCTTTTGTTATCTTGTGGATAGAATTATTCAGATCAGACCCAACTGTCTGCCTCCATCTCTAGGGGACAGTTGCAAGTGTGTATGTGTACAGGGGAATGCTCTGCTTGATTTCTGGTCAGTGTCACACATGAAGGCTCTGGCAGTGCTGCATTTTTTGTTTGTTTTTTTGGAACAAACACCTTAGAATTCATCCCCATCTCCTTCCTGGCTGGTGAATGCTGATGGAGAAGAAGAGGATTCATTCTTAGAGTTGTTAATGCCTCCTCAGTAGAGGGCGAGGTTCCAGTTGCCCTTACGTTAAACATGGCTGAGTCCTGTGCTCAGGACCGGCGCTAGGGTTTCTGGTGCCTTAGGCGCCAGGACATTTAGCCGCCCCGTGCGCGGGTCTCGCAGCTCCCTGACCCCGTGGGGTGCCCTGGGCTGCCAGGTCACGGCGGCGGCTCCCTGACCCCGTGGGGCGCCCCGGGCTGCTGGGGCTGCGGCGGACCTCCCTGCCCCGGGTGCCGGGCTGCGCGGCGGCTCGCTGAGCCCGGGTGGGTCCCTGGGTGCGGGCTGCGGCGGCAGCTGCTGACCCGGGGGCAGGGGGCGCCCTGGGCTGCCAGGCTGCGGCAGCGGCTTGCTGACCGAGGGTGGGTGGGGGCGCCTGGGCTGCCGGCTGCGGTGGCGGCGCCCTGACCCGGGGGACACCTTGGGCTGCCGGCGGCAGGCAGCTGCTGCTGCTGGCAGCTCAGCCCCTCCAGCAGCAGCGGCTGCAACCATTTAAAAAATTTTTTGGGGGCGCCACTTCTTAGCACCCCCAAATCTTGGTGCCCTAGGCAACTGCCTAGTTCGCCTAAATGGTTGCAAGATCTTCTCAGGGAATGATGCCATGCAAAGTGACTGTTCCTGCTCTGGTATCTCCAGCTCTCTTATTCCCTAACAATCAATGGAGCCCTTATGCACCATTTTTGAAAACAGGCTCATCCAATGCCTGGAAGAACAAGAGGGAGAGTTCAAATCTGCGTCTCTCTCTCCTAAATTTATTGGCTTGATCTGATGCTATTTTTATCCCCTCTCGCCTTGAAGTTTGAGGATGGAACAGCCCTATGTAGTTATTCTTTATGACAGAAAATAATACCCCGACCTTAACTGTGAAGGCATATTTTTATTTGGGGGTCAGGGTGGAAGGATATTTGTATTTACCTTCCATTCCCTTTGTCAGACTGCTAAGAAAATTACTTACAAAATTTATATATTTTTCCATTTTGGAAATACTGATTTTTCCCCTGTGTATTTTTTGAAGAGAAACCAGGATCAGCAGAAATTTTATTGTTTTTTCCATTGAAGCGGTTGTTGTTACACAAGTAGTACCTTCTCACGACAAATAACCTTTACTTATTCATTGACATCAGCAACGTCTGGGCAGGTCTGGGAATAGGGTGTTGTTTTTGTTTGCTACTACAGTGTCAGCAAAATGAAGTGTCATGGCTGAAATCCTGCTCTTAGATATTCATGCCCAGCTCCGAGGGCAAAATCTGGGACTGTTTTCTGTTAGGTCATTCAACAAGATGCCTATTTTTAGAAGTATTTCATAGCAATGGATGGAAAACTTAAAAAATGCTAAATATGGAGAGAGGTAGTTGACAGAACTGCAATGGGAGTCTGAAGATCTGGTTTGGATCCTCTCTCTGACTTCGTTTGTGACATTGACCAAGTCCCTTTACTCCTCTGTGCCTCAGGTTATCCCATCTGTAAAATTGAGATAATGATCCCTACTTGCTCTTTGTAAAGTGCTCTGAGATCTATGATTAAGAAGCACTTTTTAAGAGCTAAGTATTACCTTTATTATCTAGCGTTTAGGGAACTGTTTTTGCTTCTCTATCAGACTATAATAAATTTTGAAATAAAATTTTGGAACCATTACATTCCAAATATAATTATCTCCCCCATACACCCATTCTTTATATAAAACTGCATAACCTTGATTACCATCTACATTTGCCCACATTAGAATTAGCTGTACTAGAACAATTATATGATCATTAAAATACAGGGCTTCAAAGACTAGGAATTTAATGAGCATGGAATGTAATGAAACACTATGAAAACTGCATTACAGGATTTAATACTGTACACTTTAGTGGTCTGAAAGTCCTGCAGTATAATCATAGGATGCCAATATGAGACTGAATAGTGAATAATCCTAAAATTGAGTTAGTATTGGCTTATTAGTTATATCACAGAATATAATAAGTAGAGTCTATCCAGCCACCGAGAGACACCAGATATATGGTGTTTGTACAAGAAAACAAAAAATGGTCCTGTGTTGCAGGAGAAAGGGACAGCATTTAAAGTGCAAGATGCTGGCTTGTCCAAGCAGCAACCATTAGACTGTACCCTAATATCATGAGTCAATCATGTTGCAGTATGTCCATCACAAAAAATTCCAAACAAAACCCCACAGTTGACAGTCAAATAGATGAAGCAAGAAGGCACACAAAAAGCCTTTGAAATGATGTTGCTCAGTTTCTTAACATGTAAAACACTCTCTCACACATACCAGCTCACACGGCACTTAGCTCCTGATTGCGCATACCCATACTCACATGAGCAGTTCTAGTAGTCCCATTGCAGTCCTCTGGATTGTTACCTCATTCACTACATGCAGGGCCGACGCTTCTATTTAGGCGACCTAGGCGGTCACCAGGCTCCAGGATTTGGGAGGGTGGCAGACTGCTCCAGTGGACCTCTCGCAGGCATGCCTGTGGAGGGTCCGCTGGTCCTGCAGCTCCAGTGGAGCATCTGCAGGCACACCTGCGGCAGGTCCACCGGAGCTGCGGGACCAGCGGACCCTCCACAGGAACGCCTGCAGGAGGTCCACAGAGCAGCGGAACCGGCGAGCGGCAGAGCGCCCCTCGCAGCGTGCCTTGGCGAAATGGCTAGAGCCGGCCCTGCACCTAGGGTGCCAAAAACCCTGGCGCCACTCCTGACTACATGCCACTGAGGGCCCAGATGAACTCTCAGTTACACTGGTGTAATTTCAGAGATACTCTGGATCTAAACCATAACTGTAAACAGAACTGGTCTCAATAGAAGGCCTACTTCTGCAGGATCTGTCTCATTTATCACATGTTCCTGTCTCACTGACTGTGCACCTTCCACTGGTTCTCAAACTGATTGGATCGCACCCCCCTTCTTTGTGTCTGTAGTCATTTATGCCACTGCTGCTCCCACCACACAAGTCCATAAATGGCTGCCCAGCTCTGAAGGCAGAGCGGAGAGCAGCAGCTGTTGGCCAAGTGCCCAGCTCTGAAGGCAGCGCCGTCACCAGGACCAGCGTAGAGGTAAAGGTGGCAATACCATACCATGCCACCCTTACTTCTGCGCTGCTGCGGCAGTGGTGCTACCTTCAGAGCTGAGTACCCAGCCAGCAGCCACCACTCTCTTCTCATGCCCCCTCCCCAATACATTCTGAACCCCCACTAGGTGGGCATGTCCCCAGTTTGAGAACCTCTGCACAATCCTACCTGATTACTGAATGAAGAAACTAAAGAGTATGTGATCATATCATTAGGGTATTATAATATATTCATACAAGAGGGTAAGTATTAAGGCTACACAGACCATCTTAACTTGGGCATTTCCTAGCTGCTTTGCTTTTAACCTTAAGGTTTAATTTAAAATATTTTTCAGTATGGAATGTTTAGATTTTTAAGACAAGTTGAGAAAAAGACATTCTTCCATTGATTTCAATGGATTGTGGATCAGACCTTCGGAGCTATATTAAAAAATAGTCAACAAATGAATCCCGGGTTATTCTGAATATTTTTCAAGAATTAAACAATACACCTTTGCCAAGTTATAAAACAAATGATAAAATGACTAGATTTTCAAATACTATATTTGATGAATTTCACAATGCATCTATTCAACTAATATTAAAAAATTACTTGCCCAGTAATAGTGAATGTAATGAACTACAGAATTGATCCTTGTAGAAGAAGTAGGCATGCATTGTACTTACTTTCAGACAGAGATTGACAGATTAAAAAAAACATCACTTGAAAACATGAACGTTTCGAAAGTAAAGAGTGTATGAAAACAGGGAGGTATAACACAATGGAGACCCATGCTCTAGTCTAGACAATACTGTAATACCAACAACAGAAACTGTTTTGCAACCCTACGATGACTGTGCTCTAATACTTGGTGCAGGTACAGACTAGTCTTGGATTATATAGACTATTTGCAGCAAACACAACTTTATCAGTGCACTGTTATTACAAACAAAAGTTCCTGCCTCTCTACTCTCTTAGAGAAGGCAGATCAAGTAGTATTTTAAATGCCTTGCAGCCTAGAGGATATGTGGTAATATGACTATATTTATTCCCCTTCACTTCTATCCAAACACTGTCTACTGTCAGACAAACTGTAATATCATTTTTTCTCTGCAGTCATCCATCACTGGTGGTCACCTAGCCTCCCACTTTAGGCCTTTCCGCTACACTGGAAACTGCTAGCAAGGACCCTCATGTCTGGATTTGAGCTGCTCTCCATCGTGTCACTTTCCCACCATCAATGTCTCTTCCCACAACTAGTAATGTACAGAATTAGATCTGTGAAAAAAAACACCGAGAAAAATGTCTCTGCTCTGGACAAGTGACATCAGATAGAGCCTCTATGCTGAGTTTCCTCTCCCAGCCTCTCCCTTGCTCTGATCTGTCACCTGGCAGTGGAAGAGGGCAGAACTGTCCATCTGATTCCTGTTGCAGAGAGGAAATGAGGTGTCCTATCAAAAATATATTGGGATTTTCCCTGAGACTTTTTTTTACCTGGGCTTTTCAAGAACTCAGTTTGACGTCAGACTTCATTATTCAGACATTTTTATTTGGCATACAGCAATGCTACATTGAGTTGATTAGACTTAAACACAGGGGGTGGATGCAGGGTACATCACAGATCCAAAATTACACAGAAACTCTTTCCCTTTATAGACATTCACATATTTGATTACAATGAATATAATAAATGCATTACACATTCAATGATTTGTGTATGACTGGGGAGGATGCGGTTTGCTTGTTCATTTGGTTACTTCCTGAAACCCTCATAATTTGATTAGTTTAATTCTGTCCCTGTTATAATAATAGGATTGATTTTGGAAATACAGGTCTGTTTTAGTAATTTCACACACACAGACACAGTTAGCTCTTTAGCTCCTATATTTCTATAGCAGATGCTCACAATAGTTTTTCTCCTCATAGACTCCTTGGGCTTAATCTTCTCAGACTACCTCCTACAATGTTTATCAGTGGACCCATTACCTGGCGATTTACACTGTTCACATTGGGGTACATTCTTCCCTTTCCTTATCACCAAATTAAAATAACTCTGGTCAGGTCATGCATCCAATGAAGTGGGTATTCACCCACGAAAGCTCATGCTCCAATACATCTGTTATTCTATAAGGTGCCACAGGACTCTTTGCTGCTCAGGCCAGGTAGTGTGTTTACAGCAGCAAAGTGTTCTTACAAAGTGTTGTAACATTATTACAAACTAAATATGCAGGAAATTATTAGAATATGATGGCAGGGTAAGTGATGAGTGTAATGTACTATATAATGTATACAATATCCTAGAAAACCATAAGGTCAACTTTCT
Source organism: Chelonoidis abingdonii (assembly GCF_003597395.2). Lineage (NCBI taxonomy): Eukaryota > Metazoa > Chordata > Testudines > Testudinidae > Chelonoidis > Chelonoidis abingdonii. Next base: position 90,117,245 of record NC_133770.1, on the reverse strand, counting down.
ATGAAATTGATACATAATTTTAATAAAAAATAAAATTATGAAGACCCAGCAGTGACTCCATCGTTGTGCTGGTCTGAGAGGTCAATTTTAAAATTTCTTTTGACATGTCTTCTAACTTTTGATCTAAGTGCACAATTGGCTTGAAAATTTGTGTGTGTAAAATAGGGGAGAAGATTTTCCATCTGAAAATTGCATAACTCTGGAAAATTTCACCTAACAGTTACACAAAAATTAACACTTTTTATTACATTGTCTCACAAGTTCTTCACTTTGTTTTAAATCATGGATTGTACCCCACATCTCTAAATGGCCCCCTTAAGGACTGAACTTATAACCCTGGGTTTAGCAGCCCAATGCTCAAACCATTAAGCTATCCCTCCCCCTCCATTTGCTGTGTGACTGAGGGCATCTATTGACCTGAGGTAAGTGACTGACCCCTTGGGGTTTTCTTAGCACACGATAGACTTCTAACCCCCCAAAGCAACACACGTATAGTTTGCACTGTACACTTGAGCATAAGATATTCTGTAAAGCCATTGTCCCAGATCCTGAACTGGTGTAGTGAAAATGAAGTCTAGTAATCAGAGATGAAATGTATTATTACTAACTCAATTTATAACAGTTAAGTCACTGAGTTTTAAAAAGAGACATAACAAAAATCACTGTCTTTATCCAAATTGACTTGATCTCTGTAAGTCACTTACAATGAGATTTTCTAAGGCCAGGTCTAAACGACAGACCTATATTGGTGTAACTACCTCACTCAGGGATGTGAAAAATCCACACCCGTAAGCGATGTAGTTATACCGACCTAACCCCCACGTAGATAGTGCTATGTCAATGGGAGAGCTTCTCCCATTGACATAGCTACCGCCTCTCAGGGAGGTCGTTTAACTCTGCTGACAGGAGAAGCACTTCTGTCAGTGCAGGAGCGTCTTAACTGAAGTGCCAGAGATGCATAGCTGTGCTGCTGCAGCACTATGTGTGAAGCCAAGCCCTAAATCACACATGACTTTGAGGGGGAGCTGAGCACCAAATTCCATGTGTGCATTTGAAAATTTCCATCTTAGTGATGATGGGTGGGATTTTCAGAAGCACTCAGCACTGGCTCAACTCTGCTCCCATTGAAGTCATTGGCTCCCACTGATTTCAATGGGAGTAGAATTAAACTACTGCTTAGCATTCATGAAAATGGTATCCTAAAGGTGTAGTTCACAGGGACTACATTATTGATTGCTAAACAATTAACTTCAAAAGTGCCTGCCGGTATTCCAGAACTAGCAACAGCTGTGGGGGACAGGTAGAATTCTGCCCCTCATATGAAAGCAGGGGAATTGAACCCAGGTTGACAGCATGTTGGGGAGTATACAAGGAACCAGAATAAAGGCTGGCTGAGACCTTGAGCCAGGATGAACTTATCATAGTCTCCATATCACCAGTCCACCACACAGTGTTGCATTGGCACAGGAGAAGCTGTAGGGGTAGTAGTTAGTATTCCAGTAACACAAAGTGAGCTCAGTCAGGGGCCTCCACTATGCTATGTGCTGTACAAACACACAAGAAGACAGGGTCCCTTCTGCAAAGAGCTTGCAGTCCAATTTAAAGCATGATGCCATAAGGCAAGGTAGTGGTACTGCAGAAGAGGGTCTGAGGCTTATAGTGAATCACAAATTGAATATGAACAAACAAACAATGTGATGTGGTTGTGAAAAATGCTAATACAATTTTGGGGTGTATTAACTAGTGTTGTATGTAAGACATGGGCCATAGCTGTCCCACTCTAATTGGCAAGGGGGACACCTCAGCTGAAGTTCCATGTCCAGTTCTGAGTAGCGCACTTTAGGAAAGATGTGCACAAATTGTGGAGAGTCTAGAAAAGAGCGACAAATGCGATAAAAGGTTTAGGAAACCTGACCTATGAGGAAAAGTTAAAAAAACTGGCATGTTTATTCTTGAGACAAGAAGTCTGAGGGGGGGACCTGATAGTCTTTAAATATGTTAAGGGCTGTTATAAAAAGAGAACTAGAGAACAATTGTTCCCCATGTCTATTGAAAGTAAGACAAGAAGTAATGGGCTTAATTTGCAGCAAGGTAGATGTTTGTTATATATTAGGAAAAACTGTTTAACTATACGGGTATTTAAGCTCCAGAATAGGCTTTGAAGGGAGAGTGTGGAATCCTCATCATTGGAGGTTCTTAAGAAGAGGTGAGACAAACACCTGTGAGATAGTCTAGGTTTACGTGGTCCTGCCTCAGTGCAGGGGGCTGGACTGACTTCTTGAAGTCCCTTATAGCCCTACATTTTGTCTGTTACAGCTATCCCCCTATTCCATTTTGTTTCTTACAGCTGTCCCCATACTCCATTTTGTTTTTGTTCTCCTCCTGTGGCCACCCCTCCCTGGCTGTTAAGTTGTTTACCAGGGCCACTGCCTTTCTCAAAGGGAGGGCCCCTTAAGTTGTTTACCAAGAGCCATTGCCCTTCTCAAAGGGATGGCCACTTGCGCTGCGTGCTAAGTGGGACCACTGCCCTGTTCAAAGGGTTAGTCCTGTTATCACCTTGTTAAACCTGGGCTGGTGTAGGCCAATGTCCAGAGCTGCAGACCTATTGTGTTTTTAAGATCCTGGGCATGAGTCTAGGCCTCATGTGCTTTTGAGTCACCTATTGCACAGGACTCTGCCCAGGCATGTCTCTGTGCTCACCTACAGTTTTTCCTGTGCCTCCTCCCTGTGACAGAGGAGCACTATTCAGATTACTGGCGGGAAACTGCCTGAGTTTGCCTTTAAAAACAGACATTTTTGAAACAAACATCGGAAAGGTTCCTGCATTGCTGCCTGGTCTGATCAGCGAGGGGTTCTGGGGCGTCCTTTCTCCTCTCTCGTTTTATTTTTGAGCGTACCCCCGTTTTTTGAAAAAACCCCCACGAAGAACAAATTGCTGCCTGAGAGATCTCCTGATTATCGAGACCATACCTAGTCTTCTGATGTTCTTGCTGCTTCTGCCTTTCCTGCTACCTTGGGGGCTGGTAAGAATCCCTCTGTGAAGCTTTCTATACTTTTATTTTACTATTTTAGCTGCTGGCTCTGTTTCCCCAGCACACAGACTCAAGCTAAAACTTGGTCTGTGTCTTAAAACCTCTCTTAAACTCTGCGGTGCTTTGCCGCTAAAAATAAGTTTGTGCCACTGCTAAGCTCTGCTCCTGTGGGCTTTGCCTCCGGGCTCACTGCTTTCAGCTGTATCCACTGCTGCAGCCACCATCCCTTAGCTTCCTTGCGGGCTGCCTTGGGAGCTGTATCCTGGGCACATACCATTCTGCCCTCTGTAACTTCCCCATAGCATAAGGTGCACCATAGGTTTTGTTTTTTAGTTTAATAAGTCATAGTTTGTTAAGATTGTAGAGCTTCTAAGTTTCACCTACCTCGCTATAGTTTGCTGTTTTGTTGCTCCCACCACTTCCTTTTTCCTTTAATAAAGAAATTAATTGGCACCCCACCTGTGTGGTAATTGCTCCCCAAGATCCCATATACCTGCAGGCAGGGACACATTTCTATGATTCTGTGCAACAACTGAGTCTGACACGTAACAGCAAGGGAAGGTTGAGGAAGGATGAAGGCAACAATGAGATCTCACAGTTGCACAGGTTAATAATTTTTTAAGTAAACATGTATCTAAGTATCTGTAATGCCAACTGTAGACAGTTGGCAGAGCTGCTGAGGAAAGCTTAAACAGCCTACTTGTGACATGTTTAGATCAAGTTAGTACCTCACTTTCATGAATAATAAATTCAAATATTACCAAAACACACACACACAAGCTGGATTATGCACTCAGGAGCATTTGACTCGAGTCTCACGTGACTTTTCATGTCTGCTTTGCATTGCACTTATTTGGCCCATATTCTTTTCCACAGGCTGCTCCTTAGGTGAAAACCATCATAGTGCCTGATCCAAATCCCAGTGATGTACATAGAAATCCCATTGATTTCAGGCCCCAGTTCTCTAGGAAGATGGCAAGGCCTGATTTTCTTTCTGTCTTTTGTAAGGTATTATTCAAAGAAGCAAATACTGCACCATTTTTCACTGGCCATTCAGGCTTCTTTTTTCTAGTTTAGAAGTAACACATGCAGCCGACTTCAAACAACAAACTGCAAATAGCAATCCTATCACATACTGCAAAAAGAGCCTGCTAAAGCCAGTCAGTGGATTTGCTACCTCTATAAGTTTATGCATACGTACAGAGGGGGTGCACATACAATTTTATTCAACCAACATGCATACTGTGGCATAACAATTTCTTATGATCTGCTTAATGAATATCCACTGCTCTCAGAATTGGTAACTAGCTGTTCGATAAACACTGCATGACAGAAAAATATAAATGATATTGTAAAGTATGACGGGTCTTCCAGCTCCCTCTCTTCTCTCCAGCCTTTATTCTAACTAGCCATTTTGTAGTTTTATCAGCAGAGGCTATCAAATTGTTCAAGAATCACTGTCACATGAAAAAGGCAGAATACTTTACGATGTTACCACCAAGCAGACACATACTTTCTAGAAGAGCAACATTGCTTCTCCCCCAACCTCAGTGCAGTCAGCATGTTTGATTTGATTTTATATATTTCCCATGGTTATTATTAAACAAGTCATCTCTGCTTAATCACCATTGGAATCAAAAGTGACTGCACTGGAGCATTCTAAAATTAGACAACACTGATTAAAATTAATGCAAATACATAGTACTCTGTTTTGCTGTACTGTAATTTACAGAACAAGCCACCACAGATATACTAGTAAAAAGGAATCCATATCTTCTACATTTCTGCACCACTGACATTTGATATTTTTCCTGCCGCTCACTCCTCTAAGAGTAGCTCCATAAAAGAGTAAACTCAGCTTCACTGAAGTCTTTCCCTTACCCTTTCCAGAAAGCAGCAATAGTTCCATTAAGAAGTCTCACTGATTTCTGATTCTTGCAAGTCACTGCTCTCCTTTTCCCGCTCAATGTCTCTCAGCACTCACCACTGCTCTACATGTCCCTTGGGCAGCCGAGACAGGCATGCGCGGATGGGACATCACAGCAAAGTTGCTAGGCCCTTCCTGATATAATAGCAAGCCCTGTGCCAAAGAGGCGACCTCAGGCCATGCCGGATTCCAAGCGCTGTGTTGATCTAGCACCTGTTGTCAGTCATAAACTTTTGACAGTCAGCTGTTCAGCTAATATTAACCAATGAAATTGCTGGTCGGAGTAAAATGCACTGGAGAAAATCGATGAATAAAATGATTCCTTGAAAATAAGGTGTCCTGTTTTTGCTTTTTTAATTAAAAACACTTTTGCTTGAACTCCCCCTCAAAAAGTTAATTATACATAGTAACCACAGTTCTCATGATAGCGGATCCTTCAACAATAGGAAGAGCAACATGAGAGTCACTGAACTACAGCACTACTCCACATGGCAAGAGGGTAAAATAAGTTGCCATCTATAAAAAAGTCACTTATAAAAACAGACAAAGCAAAAACGCGCACTTATTTCACAGTGCTAACACAGTGTGTCGATGTCCTGCTTAAAAGCCATCCACAGGCTGGAATTAAATGAATTTTGAAACTTTGGGTTTCATCTGTTCCCTTGGTATTCTGTGCTGCTGTACCAACAGGCACCAGAGGGCAGCCTGAATAAGCAACTTGAACTTCAGCTCAGTTTCTGACTTTGATCAGATTAAGGTAACCTTTCCACAGTTCTAAATGTAGAGCTCTTTTGATACACCAATTTCCTTTTACAAACAATCATGTTTAAAAATGGAGAAGAAGAGGCTGCATGGCCCATATTTTTGCCTGGGCATCTGAAGAAGGCGGAGCCTGATGGGGGCAAATGTTTATGGAAGAACAGATTTTAGGCGGGGAAAAATGGATAGGCACTGGAAGTGTGTGTGTATTTGGCAGGGGGAGGAGGGGAGTCCACAAGAGGTCACAAACCCAGGGGGAAAAAAAGTAAAAATGGAGCTGTGTCATATCAAAGCTGCTGCTACCCCAATATGAGAGATCCCACCACACACACTTTTTTTCAGACCACTTTAAGCATTGCCTAGTTGGTTGCATTGGGTCTGGAATCTGCAATGTTGCTGCTGGCTTTGTTTTGTTATTTTAAACCATGTCAAAGACACTCACCAGATGGTGCATGTTTAGAAAAAGGTCATAAATTGAAATAACCATTTTAAGAGTATCTGTGGAGGTGTATAAGAATTAAAAGGGACAAACGATCACCTGCAAAAGAAATGCATGTGTAGACCTAGATGTAGAAGGTTTGTCTACACTGCAGTGTAAACCCAGAGTTAGTAGAACTTGAGTAAGCAGACCCTGGGTTTATTAACCTAGGTCTTGAGCATCTACATGCATCTGTAACCCCTGGTTAGGAACAATTAAACCCTGGGTCCCAACTTGGGGCTCCAGCATCAGCACTGAATTATGCTGGGCTGAGCCCAACCGCCCATATCCCAGACTTCCTAGCACCCTCCCAAAATGTGGCGGCTCTAGTCCTTTGTTCATGGTGCAGTGTACAGAGAACCTGACTGTCCACTAAACTTGACTGTCTAGAAGACAAAGAAAGTCAGCCCATGGAACTGTGGGCTAGTTTTGAAGGCCTCTCAGAGCATAAGTCTAGTGGGGCAGTGTCTACACTGCAAGGCAATAGGGCTAGAACCCTGGGTTCCAACTTGATTCAGGCTTGGACTTTCCACTCCCATGTGGTCCTTGGACCCTGGGTCTGACCCCTAGGTTAATGTGATTTGTGTGTAGACAGAAGGAAGGTTAGGCTTGAGCCTGAGTTGAAACCCTGGGCTTACATTGCAATAATGACATACCCGGAGAAGCAGAAAGCCACCCAAACCTGAGGAGAGAAAAACCCACTGCACACTTCTCCTTCCACCCTATGGAAGATGGGAGGAGAGCCGAATAGCTCTGCCACAAAACGTACAGCTTCAGCCACATCTGACTGGTGGTGGTGAACAGTGGGGGATGCTAAAATGGGGGGACCAGGCATCTGGGCAGGAGTTGAGGTACATGCAGTCTGGCATGAGAAGAAGGAAAGGGAGGTGCTGAAGTGGAAGGAGAGAATTGGAAGGCGGCCAAAATGATTCTGAAGGTTGCAAGTGTGGAGTGGGATTACAGCCATTTGATAGGTGAGAGTCAATGGATGGGACTGGAGGTCAGACCAAGAGATGGGGGAGACTGTATTCACAGGAAGTGAGGCTTGACTGGTTGAAGGAACTAGGAGGCTGGGAGGGGAGCGAAGAATTGGGCCCTGCGGAGACAGATAGAGCATTTGGTACAAACAAGTCCCTATATTCCCTTTGCTTCTGGTGAATAAGTTCCTTTATCTCTGGGAAGAAAGAACTTGATTCATATTCATAGCCCAAGTTCTCCTGTCTTCTGATAGCAGCAAGTAGGTAGGGAAAGTGGTTCTCTCACTTTCCCTATTGACCACGGCCTTTTTTTGCCACCTTGAAGCAAGCTGATCTGCACTATCCACACATTTTCAAGTACAGCTGCCCTGTGCTGTCCTTCTGTATTTTGAGAACTCTCAATATTATCTGAAACCAGTACACATCTTTAGGTAGGCCTCAGAAGACTTTAAAATAGCTATGCAGGTTGTTTTGAAAAGCTCCTGGGTATCACTGGGCCATTGCAGGAAAGTGTTGTTTCCTTAATTTTCCATTTACTGTGCTCAGTCTCATGTCAAGTGAGCTAACAGCTACATGGAGAGCAAAGTCACAGTGCTCTTTAGGAGAACTGTATCTGTAAATCAGTTTAATGAAGGATATTTGCTGCTTGGGCACAGAGTATAAAGCACATTTTTTGGAGGGTTCTGGCTGGATCCTTAGTTACGCTTCATATCACAGGGAGCCCTACATCAAATAGAGATGGACTCTAACTGCAAAGTTCAGATACAGAAATGAATATTTCTCAGGCCTGAAGTTGTTTGGATCCAATATTCTGGTTTGGGCTCATTTGATACATCAGCTAGTACAGTAGGGCTACTTGTAATGTACACCATATGTCTTTAGATGGTAAACTTTAGGGCAGGGATTTAATGTACTCAGTACATTAAAGTCATGTACTCAGAGAGCTAATAATAAATAAGGAGATCCAATGACCGTTCATTTCATTTCTCTAGCTCGGTTCACCACCATCTGCTGTACTTCAACACAGAACCAAGCTAACAATTTATGTAGTAATGGATGTGACCCTTTAATGCCATCATATGGCAGCAACCGACGAACCCTAACACAGCTAGGCTATGTCTATACAGCGAAGTTGTCGATAAAACTTTTGTCTTTCACGGGTACTTAAAAAAGCCCTCCTGTGAAAGACAAAAGTTTTGCTGATGCAAATGGCAGTGTAAACGTGGCTTTGCCAACAGGAGTGCTCTTCTGATGACAAAGCTAACACCGCTCATGGGGCTGAAAGTATTTTGTCAGCAAAAGTGACGACAAAGTACTGACAAAGAGCATTTACACACGCTGACTTTTAGGCTTGGTCTACACTGGGGAGCGGGAGGGGAATCGATCTAAGATATGCAACTTCAGCTACGAGAATAGCGTAGCTGAAGTAGACGTATCTTAGATCGACTTAGATTGACTTACTTCGCATCCTCGCGGTGTGGGATCAACAACCACCGCTCCCCCATCGACTCCGCTTCCGCCTCTCGCCCTAGTGGAGTTCTGGAGTTGACGGGGATCACGTTCAGGGATCGATGTATCGCGTCTAGATGAGACATGATACATCGAACCCCAATAGATCAATCACTACCCGCCGATCTGGCGGGTAGTGTAGACATATCCTTTGCAACAAGGCTGTGTCACAGCTTTTAGCAACACAGCCTTGTTGCTAAAAGCTGTGTGGTGTTGACAAGCCCTTAGTATAATCAGTATCATAGAAGTAATTGCAATGTGAAGCAAGCTGCCCAAACTCTGTCAGGAAACTGGTGTTGGGCCTGTTCCTTTGAATATGGCTGGGTTTATTTCCCACAAGAGCTGATACCCCACCATTGAGCTCTCTCACATATCTGATTGTTTCTTTTACATTTTCACACTTTTCTGTGGTCTCTCTATGATGCAACCTACCTAATAATCAAGATCTTTGGTGGCTCTTAAAATACCCCCTTAGAACTGCTTAGCCCCAAGGTGACTCTGCTCTGACTGCCATATTCACATCCTTCCCGTGGTACAATGACTTTAGCAAGAGCATGAATCAATTAGCATCTCCCCAGGGTTTCAACACAGCCTGTTAAGAAAAGAATCCCATCACCCTATTACAAAAACCTTCCACTAGAGGATCTCAAAAATCAATAAATAAAGTAAAAACAAATTAAAGCCTCACCCCTAACCTGTGAAGTAGCGGAGAATGCCACTTCACCCATTCTCCAGATGGGAAAATGGAGGTACACTGAGCAACTGACAAGTGGCATAACAAGCCAGGAATAAAACCCAAACCTCTTGATTCCCAAGGGCAGTTTCTCTCATACTGCTGTGTTGCAGTATTTTTGTCTCCAGTCCCAGAGAAAGAAGGCCATATCAAATAATAATTAAACATTGATACTCAGACAAGTTGAGTTTTGGCCCTGAGTAACGTGTTGGGTGAGGTAAGTGGAGTTTTATCTGAATTGATTCACCTTGGGCTATGCACAGCATGTTCATATGCTAGACTTTTGCTGCAAAAGACTCATCTTATACATTTACTGCACAATAAGACCCTAATTCCTGATTGAGACCTCTAGTCACTAGAGATAAATAATAACGTTTTTTCTAATAATTAATGGAACCATTCACACAGAAGCATGAGGAAGTAAAATCTCATGTGTAGAGAAAGGGACTAAATTGATTATAGTGACCCAAAATTTGGGGGAAGGAGAGGAGAGAAGGGAGACACTAGAGGTGGAAACAGTAATAGCAGATTAACTTTGTTTTATCATTCAGAAGCCAGATTGGAAGATGTAGTGATTGTACTTTTCCAATCAATACAGCATCACCAATTTCATTTCAAGCACTGGGGACTCTGGGAATTTCCACTCTCCGATTCAAAAGAATCTAGCTGTTGCCGACTAGCTGACAAATTCAAAATCCCCCTCCTGCTGTGTGCCAGATTGCTATTTGTGTATTTGGGCACCACTTAGGATCCATCTTCAGTACTTGCGGCATTTCAGGGCTTTTTCCTCCCCGCTCCTCTCCTTTCCATTAGAGAGAAACAGAACAGTGTGTTGCGCGCTTAGAAAGCCACTTTTTGTTTTTAGAGATACTAAACAAGGCTTTACCAATGCCTGTTTTAACTCCAGACAGAACAAACTGCTCCCTATCAAGGAAAAATGTCATTATTAAAAAAAACAAAAACAAAAAAACCTTAATTGGACTGCGATTCAGAAGTAGGCAGGAAAGTAGTGACACATAAGCTATGACTGAAGCACTTAACAGTTTAACTGAAGTAAGGAGGAGGAGGAGGAGGAAGTTCTAGTGAGTATGACTAATGGTGTATACACACCACCACACACTGCCACAGATGGTAGAGTGGTCAATTACACATTCATAAGTCAAACCAGAATGAGAACTCATCTAGTCTGGCTGCAGTGCACTGGCAAGTTTACAAACCAGTATCCCCAGAAGACAAAGGAAAGTGCTGTAAAAGTTTTGAGAAAGACTACTCACGTTAATTTACTGCAGACGCTGCAACACTATTCTAGAACACAGCTTATTTACCACCTCCAGTTTTCTGAGGCTTGGATTGACTGAATGAAATAATCCAGAGGCTCCTCAGAAATGATAGCCAGTTTGTAGGATTATTATAGAATCATAGGACTGGAAGGGACCTCAAGAGGTCATTATGCAACTCCATTGACGAAAACAATGCCAGCTGTAGGTGTCCTGCACAAGGAGTACGAACCCCAGAGGTGGCACAGAGGCCTGCTACATGGATCCTCTGGCACAGAGTAGAGACCACAGCAGGTAGAACCATAACTAGGCATTTTAGCGCCCAGGGCAAGCAAGTGTATTTGCACCCTGGACCATTTTTAGTCATTTTTCCATCCCTGTGGTTTTGTGCCCTAGGCAGCTGCCCCGCGCCTGGTTACGGCCCTGACAGTTGGCATCCTCAGCATTCAAACAGTTCAACCAGCATGTAAATCCACAAGGCCAGAAAAAGAGGCATGTGGGACAGCTTGACCCCCTCTTGAAACCCTCTGCCATGGCAGAGGGTTAGCTAGGTTGTGCCATGCATGGATTGAGCATTTGCAGGAAGACAGACTGGATTGACTTTAAAATGGGACTTGTGCTTCTATATTCTCTAGGAACTTATGTTAGTGTCTCCCTCAAAGTCTAGTTGATTCTTAGTTCTAAATTTAAAAATTCTACAGGGTAAGTATGCACAAAGCCAGGCAATTATGAAACAGGGCTACAACCATGGTATATACATACACTGCTTTGGTTTCACAGAGGCAGTCATTCAATAGAATAAAAGCCATTCATACTCAGGCATCCAACCACATCTAATGCCTACCCAGTCTCTCTCCTTCCAGTATCCATCTATTCTGGGAGCCTGAAGGGGCGGGGTGAGGAATACCCTCTGATCAGCTGTGTGTCCATCTGAGAAGTGATTCCAGAATGAGTACACGAGGGAAGATCCACAGAGCAGTAACTCAGTTGTCCAGCACCCACTATACATCATAGGTCCAATGCTATACAATCTTAATATTTGAGAAAATGTCCAGTTTCTCATCCTGTTATATCTTTCAAAGTATAACCTTGTAAAAGTGCGGGACTCACCGCTGAGGGGCCTCCTGCTGGTTGTGTAGAGGAATTAGCTCATCCAGCCTCCAGAGCACCCTCTGCAGGCTGGTGTCCCACTGCCGCTGGCCCTCATCCATCCCAGGACCCAGTGCCCTTTGTCTTTGGGCGCTGCCCCCTGGCAATACCTCTGCAGTCTCAGAGTCTCCCTATCCAAGGGAACCCCCAACCCTCTATCCCTGCCTTACCTCAGTCGTGGGCTACTGCTGATCACCAACTATCCCCCGTTCCTGGGGCAGACTGCAGTATAAGCCACTCATCACTGGCAAGGAGGGTTTGGACCTGCTGCCTCTGCCTATCCATAGGTTGCCCCTTGCAACTCCCAGTACTCACTGGCCTTCTGCCAGGGCCACCGCTTCCATTTAGGTGACCTAGGCAATCGCCTAGGGCGCCAGTATTATTGGGGGGTGGCATTTTGCCGGGGGGGCGGCAGGTGGCTCTGGTTGACCTGCTGCAGGCGTGCCTGCGGAGGGTCTGCTGGTCCCGCAGCTCTGGTGGACTTGCCGCAGGCGTTCCTGCGGAGGGTTCGCTGGTCCTGCGGCTCTGGTGGACCTGCCGCAGGCGTTCCTGTGGAGGGTTCGCTGGTCCCGCGGCTCCGGTAGACTTCCCGCAGGCACGCCTGCGGCAGCTCCACCAGAGCTGCAGGACCAGCGGACCCTCCGCAGGAACGCCTGCAGCAGGTCCACCAGACCACCAGAGCCGCAGGAGCAGCGCGCGGGGAGGTGAAATGGCCGTGCACCTAGGGTGCCAAAAACACTGGCGCTGGTCCTGCCTTCTGCTAGACCATAGCCTGGGGCTTTCCAGGCTGGAGCCTCCCCAGTCCTGCTCCACTCAGGCACTCTGCTCAGGTCCCTGCAGCCAGGTCCATCTCCCTCTACAGCTAGAGAGAAATTACCCCTGCTCCTGGCTTCCCTGGCCTTAATAGGGTCAGCTGGGTCTGTTCGGGGAATGGCCACAGCTGAGGCTGTTTCCCCAGTCAGCCCAGCTTTCCTTGCCACAGCCTTCTCCCAGGGCTGTTTTAAGCCCTTCAGGGCAGGAGCAGGGTAACCACCTCGCTACAATCCTATACTGGCAATGAAAATTCATCTGTTTTGACTCTAGTAGTCCCTCAGTGCCCCAGCCAGCAGAACTGAATTAGTGCAATGTGGGAAGCAAACTGCACCTTTTAAAGTGTTGCAATAAGATATTTCCACCCATGAGAAGGGAAGAGCTCCCAGTTTTCCTTCTTTGACAGAGTTACTGGCCTAGTGGATAGGGGAAGCCACAGAGGTGATATGTCTTGATTTTAATAAGGTTTTTGATACAGTCCCACATGACATTCTCATAAGCAAACTAAGGATATATGGTCTAGATGAAATTACTATAAAGTGGACACACAACTAGTTGAAAGAGCATAACCAAAGAGTGGCTATCAATGGTTCACTGTCAGACTGGGAGGACATATCTAGTGGGGTCCTGGAGAGGTCAGTCCTTAATCTGGTATTAATCAATATTTTGATTAATGACTTCGATAATGTAGTAGAGGGTATGCTTATATAATTTGAGGACGACACCAAGCTAGGAGGGGTTGCAAGCATTTGGAGGTCAGGATTAGAATTCACAAAATCTTGACAAGTCAGAGAATTGGCTTAAAATCAACAAGATGAAATTTTATTAAAACAAATGCAAAGTGCTTCACTTAGGAAGAAAAATGAAATGCACAACTATAAAATGGGGAAAAATTGGCTGGGTGATAATTCTGCTGAAAAGGATTTGGAGGTTATAGTCAATCGCAAATTGAATGAGAGCCAACAACATGATGAAGTTACAAAAAATCATATAATTCTGGGGTGTATTAACGGGAGTGGCATATGCAAGACTTGGGAGGTAATTGTCCTGCTCTCCTTGGCACTGGTGAAGTCTCAGCTGGAGTACTGTGTCCAATTCTGGGCACCACACTTAAAGAAAGATGTGGAAAAATTGGAAAAAGCCTAGAGGAGAGCAATAAAAATGATTAAAAGTTTAGAAACCTGACCTATGAGAAAAGGTTAAAAAACTGGGCACGCTTAGTCTTGAGAAAAGACAACTGAGGGGGGACCTGAGAAAGTCTTCAAATATGTGAAGGGCTTTTGTAAAGGTGACAGTGATCAATTGAGCTCCATATTCATGGAAGGCAGGACAAGATGAAATGGGCTTAATCTGTAGCAAGGGAGATTTAGGTTAGATATTAAGAAAATCTTTCTGACTAGCTGGTGGAGCTTTGTAACAATTCAGATTTTTGCAAAATACTGCTTCTAGCCTGTCTGTTGTGAAGGTCTGTCAAAACTGAAGTTTCCTGGGGCATTGAAGAGTGGCATACTGATGAGCTCTTGCAATCTTTGCTGTTTTTGGCACTAGTTTACTTCTTACACCATGTCATGCTCAATCTCGGGTGGCTGTACGCCACTTGTCCCTCTAAGAAGTTGGATGCCGACCGCTCGAGGATCATGTAACCAGTTAGAATGCCAGAGTCTCATTCGTTATCGGAATTAACCAGAGAAATCGTTCCACCAACTAAGAATGGCCATGCACCACACCAGATATGGACTGGCTACAGAGCTTCCTTCTGAGAGAGAGATGCACCAGATATGTTCAGTATATGATCCTTTAATATTCCACCCCTCTGGCTGAGGCTAGCTTAAATAAGGTATGATACACACTGCACCATATAGAGGCTGAACAGTATATAATACAGTTTAGCATTCCGTTACACTAGATACATTCTCCCAATCTGACAGCAAACTTTGATGATTATTCTCTGAATATGGTCTTTCAACCAGTTATGTGCTTACCTTATAGTAAACTGCATCTAGACCACATGTCCCTAGTTTGCTTATGAGAAGGTCATGTGGGACTATGTAAAAAGCCTTACTAAAATCAAGATCCATTACGTCTATGGTTTCCCCCTTCCACTAGGCCAGGAGCCCTGTCAATGAAAGAAATTAAGTTGGTTTGGCATGATTTGTTCTTGACAAATCCATGTTCACTATTCCTTATACCCTGTTATCCTCTAGGCGCTTACAAATTGATTGTTTAATAATTTGTTCTGGTATCTTTCTGTATTTGTTTCAGTATCTTTTAGTATCCAGTATGGAAGTTAGGCTGACTTGTCTGTAATTTGTTCCCCTTTTTAAAGATATGTACTATGTTTGTCCTTCTCTGCTCTTCCGGGACCTCACCCAGCCTCCATGAGTTCTTGAACCTAATTGCTAACTGCTTCCAGCATTGCTTCAGCTAGTTCCTTAAGTACCCAAGGATGAATTTCTTCAGACCCTGCTGACTTGAATACATCTAACTTATTTAAGTATCCTTAAACCTGTTCTTTCCCTATTTTGGCTTGCGTTTCTTCCTCCTTGTAGTGACTTATCCCTTTCCTACCTAGTTTGGAAAGATAGGACCTTAAGAACTACTATGGATAAATGCTCAGAGGATTCCTTTTGACTTTGTATCCTCTCATGATGAACTGCTGTAACCTCTCAATCCATCACTGTCAGAAGCTATTAGCAGTCTGCAATATCTTCCAGATGAAAAGCCTTTATGTTTTACCTTTAGAAATGCCAATGGTTTCATATTCTTAGCGTTCACATTTGCTTATTGGTTAGAAACAGCATTCCCAGCTGCACTGAAAATGCCTTCAAAACACCAGAGGAGGAGAACTTAAAGAGAACACTTACCATCAAGGCAAGCCATAATTATTTCACTAAAGAATGGGAGGAGACCTTCTCATGCTGCTGCCAGAGCCAGCCTTAGCAGTTCTTACCAGGGCCACAAAAATTTTTACTATCCCCATCAAAATCAATATTGACTCCTGGCCCACTTTCTCAAAAAAAGCCAACCTCTAAATGTAATCTGCAATGATCAGACCCCGCTTCGCAATAAAGTGAAGCAGTCCCAGGTTTCATACATAAATAGGGTAACCATGAGTCTGTGAAAACTTTGCTGTTTCAATGGCCTGTGTCTCTGTAGGTTTTTATAGACAACAGGACCAGCTCTACAGTTTTCGCCACCCCAAGCAGTGCACCAAATTGCCACGGCAGACGGTGGGGGCAGTCCATGTGCCCTTAGGGTGGCAGGCATGTTTCCACGGCGGCGGCAATTCCGCGGTAGCTTCTATGTTTATCTGAAGCCACCACGGACAGCTAAATATAGAAGCTGCTGCCGAATTGCCGTCACTGTGGAAACGCACATGCTACCCTAAGGGCACATGGACTGCCCCCGTCATCCGTGGCAGCAATTTGGCACGCTGCTTGGGGGCAAAACAACTACCGCCCCTTGAAGATTGCCGCCCCAAACACAGCTTGGAATGCTGGTGCCTGGAGCCGGCCCTGATAGACAATATGGGAGGGGAAGGGAGACACACTTTTTGTAAATCCTACAAGACTGGCTATCTAGATTTGTCATCAGCCAGCTCAGCTGGTGAAGTTGACACCAGGCTCGGCAAATTCACATATACCTCATGATGATTCCTTAGCCTGCTATTCTGTATTGGTGCCATACTGCTGTCCATGAAGCTTCTCACTAAACCTACTGTTCTTTACCTGAGGGCATGTCTACACTGCAGAGAGAGGTGTATTTTCCAGCTTGGGCAGAACTTGGAGCATTAGCTTTGATTGAGCTAGTGTACTGAAAATTGCAGTGTAGCCGCAGTGGCAGGAGCAGCAGGAGGGGCTAGCTAGGGTATTGGACAGAATTCTACTCAAGATGGCTAGGCCATCCAGCTCCCATGCCAGCACGGCTGCACTGTTATGTTTAGTGTGCTAGCTCAATCAAAGCTAGTACGCATAGACCTACCCAAGATAGAAATTACACCCCCAGCTCCAATGTAGACATACCCTCAGAGCCACTGACTCCATGGGCATGTTTTCATTGCAAGTAAAGTGTGATTGTAGCACAGGTAGTCATACTCAGGCTAGCTTTAATGAGGATAGCAGCGTAGACCTGGCAGCACAGATGTCAGCACAGGTTAGCTCCCTGACTACAAGCCTGAGAGCCCTGGGTATGTACTCAGGTGACTAAGCCATGCCACCATGTCTACACTACTATTATACCCATGCTATCTAAAGCAGAGTTAGCACAGGTATGCCTGCCAACACTACGATGACACCGTCACTTGCAGCGTAGACATACTCAGCATGTGTATTTAAATCCCCTCTGGAAGATGACAGCATAGATACACCCTATTGCTTTGCTGTGTCTGTGGCAACAGTTCTGTGTATCTCCTTTCTAAAAGTCCTGTTTTAAGTACTGAAGTCATAGCATGAAAATCAAGAGATATAGGAAGAGGGATGCTCCAGTCTGTTTGATCATTCTCTTTCTAGGACTGTGTTGGTCTCTGGGATATTAATCTTCAGCTTTCTCTGTCACCATCTCTTTAGATTTCTCCAGATTGGCAGCACTATTATGTGAGGCATGAAAGGAACTCTGAAATCTTGGCTTGAGTGAAATGGATTAGGTACCCTAGGCAGATTCTTCCATTCTCACATTTGTTCCGTGAAGTATTTACACACAAATGCATACTTGCAAAAACATGGCCTAAGATTTTTAGAAGACTGAGGAGGGGAAGGGAGTTGACCGATACCAGCCTGATACTGGTTTTTAATTAACATCACGCCTACCCTCCATCCAAGGGTTGCAAAAATCAGACACAACAAGTTTTGCATTAAGTGTGCTGTGAAAAGTACAGGTCCACCTAGCTAGCTGGTCTAGTTTTTTGCAACAAAATAGTGGGCCATACTACATCATCTCTCCCCCATATGAATTTCATTGGGATGAGAGGGTGGTTCTGCTTAAAAACTGATGGCCAGGCCAGGGAAACCATCTGAACCATGATGTGACTGGGCTCTATTTGAAATGCAGTGGCCATAGGGAAACTAGGGAGCTGGAGAGAAGATGAATTCAGAGCAGATTCCCCAGGAACCATATACAGAGCTGCATGAGGAACAGGCTGCGGCTGCTGGACATTACTGCTGGATGCAGGTCTGTGCTGGGACTTATCAGGAGGAGTAGCAGCAGATGAGCAGGGACTCAGTGCAGCAGGCCCCAATGAGAGACACTAACTGAGCCTGGCCTGGAAACCTGCAAGTGCCAATTTGCTTGAATAGAGACAGGACTGGAGAGGGCACCCCAGGCATTAGGCCTGAAGAGCCCTCATTCTCAAATGGACTGCACCAGGGACCAATCATTTACCTCTATTGCTCACTTTAAACTGTAAGTGTTAAAGCCTCTTTACCTAGTTTATTTGCAATCTTCCCCTCCCCTGCCTAGTTTGGAAAGTCAGACCTTAAGAACTGCTATGGATAAATGCTCAGAGGGTTCCTTTTGACTTTGGATCCTCTCATCATGAACTGATATAACCTCTCAATCCATCACTGTCAGAAGCTAGCATCTACAAAACCTAGCTGCTGAAGCACTTATAGTGCTTACCTCTGAGCTGCGGTACACCACCCGTGCCAGTGGTACCTTAGGGGGTTTAGTGTACTCCTGCACTGAGCAACCCCCAGCACTGAGCAACAATTACACCAGACTCATTACTGGCAAAATTCTAGTCATCCACTGACCAACTGGTTTGGCAAAGAATTTGTTACAAGGACAAACTGTGTAGTGCCTAAGAATAGAGTAGTATTCCTTTAAGTAGTGGACTATCATTCTACCTCTGCTCAGCATCTTGCTTGCAGTTTCTCCAGCCTCTTGGTGGTTGATACAGTAGAAGAATGCCCACTAAAAAGCCCATGGGACTGTGAAATGAGGGGTTAAACACCAACCAGGGGTTTGTAAAATAGCAGGTAGCTTCTGGTGAGTAAGTAGAAGGGCTGGAAGATATAGGCCCAGAGAATTGTGGGATGGCATTGGATGATTATCAAAACCTGAACTCTACAAATCAGCTTCAGCTGCATCCTCACGGCAAGGTTGGTAGGTTAGCACTCATGTTAAAGCAAAACACAGGCTCTACTCTATACCCCCAGCTGGACAAGCAGGCCCAGGTTCAAAAGCACATATAAGACTGGGCTTAAGAGTTTAGTGTGTAGACAGTAGGAGGGCTTAGGTTAAAAGTGATCCAAGAAAGAGCCCAGGTCAAGCCTGCAGTGAGGACTTACCCTTATGTTTCAAACTCTCCAAATCTCTTTCCCCCTCTCACAGTTCACTAGGCAGATAACACCCAGACTCCCTTAGTGCCTACAGTTGAGATTTGAGTGAGAGTCATTAACTCCTTGATAGTCTGGTCTAAATTTGGATTTATTCCAAGCATTAAAAGGTAGTTTTAAAAGAACTTCCTCTTTCCACACTTCTTTGACCATATAGATCATTGTGAGAATAAATAATTAGATTTTATAATTGTTTTCTTTTGACTCATTTTGTGCTATTTGTTGTTATTTTAGTTGATTTCAATTCCTCTTTTGATTGGCATTTGTTATATAGTCAAAACAAGGAATTTACAGAAGTGTTCTCTCTGTTAAACTACTCCCGCCCCAATCTCCAGAGCTTCCCCACAAAACCCAGTGAATGCGGCATAGATTGACAGTGAGTTGTGGTACTATGAATCTTGGGATACACCCCAAGATAGCTGTATTGCTTGTCATGGCCAGATACAGTGCCAGCACGGACACAGGGGATGACAGCAGAGTACATGCAGTCTTACTCTCTTAGGTTAGGCTACCAGGGGTTGACTAATTTGTGACTGGTTACATTGTGGTTCACCTGCAATTTACGAGAAGTCCTAAGTACACCAAGGGCTCGACCAACTGCTGTAGAAACCCAAAGTCAGGATGACGCCGAGGTAAGAAACTGGGAATTGCAAAGTTATGTCAAGTTACAATGGAGGTTGATGAGCTTGACTAATCCACAAACCCGACTCTTCACTCCAGCCAGGGTGTTTGTGAAGCAGCTTGTAGTGGCAATGAAGAATGGAGCAAGTATTTCCCCAGCAGTGCTACAAAGGCAAAGTAATAGGTGAATGACAACTATGGTTTTTAAAAGGACTATGATGGGCACTGTTCCAAAATGAAAACCAATGCCAATTGCGATGACAGCAGTGAAGGTGTGTGCTAAAAAAAAAAAAATAATAATTATAATGTGGAAGAAGTTACACACATAGTAGCGCCCCTGGAAAAAGAATCACACACAAGTGTGGTAGGATAGATTTAAGCAGCCTGACAGGCAGAAGTTGGGAATGCAGAGAAAGTAGAAATCCAAAACCAAGGCAGAGTAGGTCAAAGCCCAGCATTTACTGCATAACAAACATCATTTTGGGCCAAGGGTTTAGAAAAAGTAAGATGCTTATAACTTATTAGTATTCTTTTCTGTGACTGTTCAGTGGAGTTGGTATAAAAGCACGGGAGAGATGACATATTGGCTTGGTAGAAGGAAATGGTAAGCGCTTTATGAGTACGTACGGTAACGGAAAACAGACCTAGTAGATCATAAAGCACTGTGATAGATGAAACCAGTGCTCATCTTTTTAGACTGGACACTATGATGTAATAGTTATTCTTCGCCGTATTATACTTCACTCCCTTTGGTTTTCTAAATGGCAGTAATAGAATGTTACTATCCAGCTAGCAGCTACCATACAACATAATTCTTCAGTTGCTGAACATTCTCAGTATGTTGATCTATTAGTTGTATCCTTTAGCACTTTTTAAATACTATGCTACCAATTTATTTGGCACTATCCCATAGCAGAACCACAAATTGAGGGACCATTAATTTAAAATGGATGATAACGGAGGAAGAGAACAGAATGCTGAACATGAGGCAATTGTGTAGCTTGACAATTTATAACACTTCCTGCCTTCTGTTGCCAGGTTATTTATGGCTGGATGAGGAGATACAAGGACAAAGGATGGTTGCACTATGGACAGCTCAATTTAAAACACTGTCACTTGCTTTCACTGAAGTCAAGAATCAGGTCCTCAATCTACGTAATGAATGCAGATACTGTAGCTATGAGCAGAGACACAAATAATGAAATAAAATTACAAGAGAGTTTTTTTCTAAAATAAAGATGAATAAAGAGAAAGAACAAATATTGAGACTGATGTTCCGGGGTAGCCAGGGGATTTTGGTGTAGTGCTGGTTGCCATCTAGATGGAAGTTAAAAGAAGTTATGGAACTAGAAGTTTGGAATCAAAGGAAAGAGTAGAGACAATAATGCCATTATTTGTATTATGCTAGCGTTTACAGGCCCCGACCAAGATCTGGGTCCCATTGTGCGAGACACTTTACAAAAACTTATTGAGAGAGAGAGTTCTCAACCCAAAGAGTTTACACTCAAAAAACAGACAAGGGTGGAGGAGAAACAGGCACATGGCCAAAGTCACACAGCAGGTCAGTGACAAAACATGAAATAGAACCCACAACGCCTGCATCACAGGCTGGTTTCCTGTCACCTGGACCATAATGCCTTTAATGACTGTAGAATTTTGTTTACACAATCCCTGCCCCCTTAGCCCAGACTGTTCCCATTTACACTCTTGTACATCTGGAATAACATCCTGAAGCTGCTGTGGGTTTGGGACCCCAATCTTGTTAAGATACATTAACATGACTAGGAAAAGGGACTCATCCTTCTCCCACTCAAAAATAGAAATATTTTAGCAGGGTAATGGACAAGCTGACCCAATGGGCCACATTTTTTCAATATCCAGCTTTTATTTGTGTGCTACCACTTTATGCTCAGGTATTGCGTGCATATAAATAGATCCTTGGAAAGCATTCATACAACCATTCTGCTTGCGCCATCAGCAGAGTTTGAACACAGGACCACACCAGTAAAGGGAAGAGCCTCTGCTGTATTAGTTAAAGGAATAACTCTTCCAGCTTAGTAGTAGTGGACTTTTATATAGACCAGCCAGTAGGGAGGGACAAAGATACACATTGTGCTACTGCAGGTTACTGCACATGCACAAAAGCTGGCTGCATTGAGGCCTCTCTGAAAAATTGTCTCAACAGGTTATTATTTATTTGTATAAAGCAGCTAGGAGCCCATTCATGGAGCAGGACTCCATTGTGCTAAATGCTGTACAAATAGAGAGGAAACAAGACAGTCCTTGCCCCAGAAAGGTGTTTTCCTTCTTTGATTTTATACAGTTTTATGAATATGTAAGGTCTGTTTATGTTAAAATCTAACTTGAGAATGAATGCCTATATAGTAGGCCACTCACTGCCGGGGTGGCCACTTATACCTGAGTGCAGTGTCGTGGCAAGACTGTTCCTAGTCATTCATCTGCCATCTGGTTTGGACCTCACATGTGGGATGCTAGTTTTAGAGGTCTGAAAACTCTATCAGATAGGCCATTCTTGGGATATTGAAGGAGCTCAGTCAAAGGATCAGTCAAGGGGTCACCAGGCTTCCCCTGAATCTATGTCTCAAGGTCCCTACTGCCAGGTTTTGAGATCTTTTTTTCTTTCAAAATTCTCTTGTGCCAGGATAGCCTCATGGGCCTCCACATGCCGTAGGGTTTGGCAGTGGGAACCCAGGCACATACTCACCACTGGGTTCCAATCCAGGGACCCATGTTGAGCAGCAAATGTCTACATCCAGAGGTGCTTTACCACTGCTTCCAGGGATTGCTTCCTACCAGTCCCCTTTTCCCAAAGGGCAAAGTGAAGACATGAAATAAAATAAATCAAGAGGTCTGAGATTTACCTTTGAGTGCCCAGAGTCCTTTTTCCCTCAGCAGGTCTCATAGCATCGCAATAGTGAGAGGTCCCAGGCAGATGAACCTCCTGCAGTGCTCCCTCCCAGGAGATAAGAGAGTAAGTCTATTCACCTCCTGCTGCTGGTCTCCTTTTGAGCTCCTCCTCCAGACCATACATGCAGGTGTGGCATAATGAGACTGCCTGAGCTCAAAGTGGTTCCTTAATCTCATTGATGAGAGGAGAATCAGGCTCAGTTTTAAAATAACTTAGGTTATGGTTACACCTCTGTAAGTCTCTGTAGGAGAGTGGAATGAACACTTGATCAAAATTCAGACCATAGAAAAAGGTAATAAAAATAGCGCAGCTCTATGCTATAACTCATAAACCAATCAGGCATTCATATTTGGGTCTCATTCTCATGCCAAAGATTGTGACAGGAATGAAAAATGCCACAGCAACAATTCCATTTGCAATAAGAATTAAAAATGGCTGTAAAAAATTGTGTTTTTATTGAACACGTTGTCATGAAAAAAAGTGGCGACAACATCACATTAATCCATTCGCACAGCAAAGATTCTCAGGAGAATACATGGTAACAGTCTAATTTTCAGGTCAGAGATTACCATGAGGTCAGAGAAAATCACTTCATGACTGTATCCTAATGGCAAGGATTATAACTAGAATGGAAACTGATGTAGGGGTCAGCAACACATGAAATACAAGCACCACATCAATGACAAAGTAATATTTCTTCATTTGACTTTCTCCAGTTGCAGAAATATTCAAGTGCTACAAATGTAGAGGTTGCTGGATTATACCATTTGCTACAGAAGAGTGGGCTTTCTTCATGCTGACCAACCAAATCAGGAAGTGACAACTTTTAAAATTGTGTGTGGGGTTAGGGGACTGTTTTTAATAGTTACAAGAGGTGGAGTTACCACCCTACTCCAAGAAACTAAATAAACTCTATCCAGTGTGTAAACTCATCCCATCAGGGCCATGCTTTCATTGTCAAACAACAAACATTAACCTCAATCTACAGTTTCTTCTGAGTCTGGCTGGTCCTAGGGTTTCTCTCTGAGACAGAGAAAAACTCAGACCCTTTGGTACTCTTGGGCTGGAGCTACTAGTCAGACTATTGGCATCTGAGTGACTCAGTAAAAAATTCAGCCCCTCTTCACAAGATTGTAGCAGATGACACCAGGATGATTCACCAAAAATGAGTCTTGAACTTGCCACCTGAGTGGCAGGAGGCTATTAAAACAGGGAACAAACATTATGGGGCTGTGCACCAGGGCTCAAATCCTGAACTCACTTCAACATGGTTTTAATTTCAAAATTTTGAAATTTTGGGAAATTTTTCCAACAATGTTTTGCAATTCTTTCCTCCCGTTTTTTGACCAATTCCATTTGACACTCATTTTTGTGATTTTAAAGTCCAAGAGGGTGAAACAAGATACAGTGAATGAATGGATTTAAGTAACTAAATGCCTCCTTTGTCATTTTGTTAACTGGTGATATTTTGTCATCAAACTTGCTGAATCACAGTAGTTTAATAAAAATTCCAGTCCCAGACTACCACATTAATAGGTCCATCAATACTATAATTATTGGGGCTGCTCAGTGCCAGAGTACACCAAACCACGAGCTTGCCTAGTAGCTACTGTAGATGCTTCAACAGCTAGGCCTTGTAGGTGCTAGCCCAGATAGATTGTGATACTCAGACCCATGGTTAAGTGAAAGGATATTTTATAAGGGCTGGCAGGGAAGGGAAAGGTTTCAAATCACCTAAGTAAAGAGACTTAAAAAGTTAATGTTCAAAGTGAGCAATACAGATAAATGTTTGGGCACCTGGGAGCAGTCCAACTGAGAATTAGGACTTTTCAGGCCTGGTGCCTGGGGTGCCCTTTCCGGTACAGTTTCTATTCATGCAAAATAGGTGCTTACAGCTTTTCAGCCCAGGCTCAGTTAGCGTCTCTCAGTGGGACCCCAACATACTAGCTCCTTTCCAAGCTGCTTCTGTTCCACCTCCATAAGTCCCAAACAGGCCTGCACCTGGCTATAACATCCAGCAGTCACAGTCTGTTCCACACGCATCTCTATATACAGTTCCTAGGGAATCCTCTTTGCATCCAGCTTCTCTCCAGTTCCTGGCTGTCCATGCAGCCACTATTTCCCCACAGAACCAACTGCTTCATGGTTCAGGAACGTCCTCGTTACCTGGCTGGGAGGAAGGGGCTGTGCAGTGGGGAGGAGGCTGATGGGAGTTGTAGTGCTCTGCTTAGCAGATCCGTCACAATACACTGGGGACCAGAACAAACACACAACACACTTCACAAAGTTGAAAAACTGTTCCAGCATCAGTTGAATTTTACTTTTGATAGGTGTCCAGGGAGTTAAAAAAAACAAACCACCCTGAGATATTTAAGTATATCTTGCTAAAAATGCACTAACACTTCTGACACCTGTCTTTTTAAAAATATATTTTTGTTTTGATATCCCAAGTCCTGACCATATTTCCCTCATGCCAACCTGGTGTTTGTGTTTTGAATAACTCTGAACAGATGAAGCATTGGTCCAGAGACAAGAAATCCTCAAAGCATCTGTCAACCACTTCAGTCCCAAGAACTGAAAACAAACTTTACCAGTAGCTCTGTCATTCCTATAGCACTCTGAAGACAAGAGTAGTTAATATTCCTCTTCAGTCAGCCAGTCAGCAGAGGATTAGAGAAACAGCATGGCATAACAATGGTCTGAAGTTCACTGGGAAACATGTAAGGTGGAAAAAATAATGTTAAAGACAGAAAGACTCTTCCGCTGCTTCAAGTGGAGTGTAAACTTTAGGAATAAGGTGGAGTTGAAAGTTAGAAGAGGAAAGTTGTGTAATATTCTGTCACAGGTCTCATCTGGGAAGGAGAGAACAAGGAACGTATGGTAAAGTAAGAGGATGACAATTACCCCTGTACAGAATGCCAGCATAAGGTCTATGCATCAGTTAGGGCTTCAATAGGACTAGAGGAGCACAAAGGCCTTGTGCTGACCCCCACTCTTACTCAGAGAAATCAGCAATCACAGGTCTGAGCTGGGGAGTAGAATGCATGGTGGGGAGGCATAAGTGATAGATGTGGTATATATTGATTTTAGTAGAGCATTTGATACTGTCTCGTGTGATCTTCTCATAAACAAACAAGAAATACAACCTAGATAGAGCTATTATAAGGTGGGTGCATAATTGGCTGGAAACAGTTCCCAGAGAATAGTTATCAGTAGTTCACAATCAAGCTGGAAGGGCATAATGAGTGGATCAGTTCTGTTTAATATGTTCATCAATGATTTAGATAATGACATAAGAGTACACTCAAAGTTTGTGGGCAATCTCAAACTGGGAGGGGTTGCAAGCACTTTGGAGGGTAGTATTAAAATTCAAAATGATCTGGACAAACTGGAGAAATGGTCTGAAGTAAATAGGATGAAATTCAATGAGGACCAATGCAAAGTACTCCACTTAGGAAGGATCAATCAGTTGCATATGTACAAAATGGGAAATGACTTTCTAGGAAGGAGTACTGCGGACAGGGATCTAGCTAGTGGACCACAAGCTAAATAGGAGTCAACAGTGTAAAGCTGTTGAAAAAAAGCAAACATTCTGGGCTGTATTAGCAGGAGTGTTGTAAGAAAAGTAATTCTTCCACTCTAGTCTGTGCTGATTACACCTCAATTGGAGTAGTGTGTCCAGTTTTAGGCACTACATTTCAAGAAAGTTGTCAACATCAATAGGCGCACACTACCTCTGAAAATCAGGCTGCTTTTATTTAGGAGCTTAAATATGGATGCCAGAGCCTAACTTTAGCCCCTTGTCTTGAAAACTTTACCCTTTTCTCCTTTAAACTAATGGTGCCCTGAGTAGCTTATGATGCAGTGATTTTGCCTTAGCCTTTCACTTATGCAGAACCAAGTACAAGATCTAGACTAAATTCTGCTCTCAGACCCCCTGGTGGATCTCACCTCAGATATTCTGTTGTTTTGACAGGAATAGAGCTTCATCTGAAATCAGTAGGAGTTTTGCACAGTCAGGGAGAGCAAGGTGAGATCCGCCACATGAATCAGAGGATAAAATGAATACATTAACTACATTAAAGATGGTGAAGGATTTTGAGACCTACTGATGAAAAGTTCTATATAAGAAATAGTCATTATTATTTCTTACTATTATTGGAACATTGCCCCTTGCTTTCAAGGCCTTAACTGAAAAAATTAAATAAAACCCCTTGTATGTTCAGCATCATAAAACCACCATACAGATCAGCATGAGTGACAGATCTCCCCTCAATGAAACTTGAGGACTGTGAGAGCATTTGTTGCTGCAGATGAAGTTAAAGATATTGTTACATGATCTCATGGTGTCCTTTTCGGTGGTTTAGCCCAAGCAGGAAGGCATCTGTGGAATAATAACACAGGTGTGAGCTCAGTAAAAGACAGATCATGCACTTACTACTGGAAGAGGTTGGAGAGGCAGTGCCTGTCCTGCAGTTGGTGCACAAGCAGTTTTGCTTTCTCCCCAGGTAGAGAGGACACACACACACACACACACACCCCCTAAACTTCGTCTCCAAGTTACATCATCAGACAAGAGTCCTTCCACTCTGGCGGAAGCCACTCCTTTTCATGGTTACCTGCGAATGTGCCAGGCTCAGCCAGCTCAGTAAGTATGCACTCACAAGAGAAAACCTTATTGAAAGCCTGGTTAAACCTTCCTAGCCAAGTTCTGGTCACAGTTACACCTCTACAACAGTTGCACGACTGCAGCCAAGAACATTTTCCTGAGCAATAAATTCATTCCCAAGTTCTCAGCTTTATTAAAAGAAATCTGACAGCTATAGAGTCTCATCAGGTAAAGCAGGCTACATCTACAAAGATGGAAGCAGCAGCATACACTTTCACACATTGGTTGTTATCTCAAGAAGTGCGATGACATAGAACAGCAAGAGACACAAAGAAAATAATGGCACTCAATATTCAGATATATTAGGAATTTGAAAATTAATGAATATTTAGTAGAGCAAACCATATTTGATTCAGAAAGAATTAATAGAGCCTTGACTCTTAGCATCAGTAACAAGTGCTGATTTATCTAATCTCTGCTGCATCCTGCTTATGATGGAAATGAAAAAAATCCTGCACAGCAGTGAAATAATAAAATGTTATTTGTATATGCAAAACAGTTTAATTATTTAGTGCAATTAAAATAATATCTCAAAAATCACTGGAAAGGAGGGTGGTACATCTTTATCAAGCAATACACTAGTCTGCATGAATAAACAAAGTATTTGTGCAATACCTTTTAGACTAATAAAAAAACTGCACAATGGAAATCAAGAATCAGACTCCAGCATTTAATGTTTATTACTTTTTTTAAAAAGCTAATAGACTGAAGCCAGTTTTCTTAATTAAATAGATACATCTCCTATGTTTATGAAAAAAAGACTATTTCTAAATGTCTCTGTTTATTGTTCATAGCTGATTTAAATAATAGTCTCTTATACTGAACAGCAAATAGGAGAAGGCTTGAATCAAAGAACTGGGGTGCGCTAAATGAAGTTTGCTGACGATACAAAGTTGGGAGGCACTGTCAATACAGAGGAGGATCAGAATATTTTACAAGAAGATCTGGATGCCCTTGACAGAAATGGGATGAAATTCAATTGTACAAAATGTAATCATGCACTTTGGGGTCCAATCAGAAGAATTTTTGCTACAAGCGGTGGGCCATCAGTTGGAAGTCAGAGGAAGAGAGAGAGATCTGGATGTGTCACAGGATGACAATGAATCACCAATGTGACCATAACCCTTTCCAGTAGAGATACAAGGCACTGGTGAGATGTCATTTGGAATAGTATCTTCAGTTCTGGTCATTTATGTTCAAGAAAGATTAATTCAAACTGAAACAGGTGCAGAGAAGAGCTAATAAACTGATGAAGGGAATGGAGGTCCTACTTTGGGAGACAAGGCTGGAAGAACTTTGCTTGGTTAGTCTAGCAAAAATAAGACAGAACAGGGATATGATTGCTCTCTATAAATATATTAGAAGAGTGAACACCAGGGGAGTGAAGAGCTATTTAAGCAAAAGGACAATGTTGACCCAAGTACAAAAGGATATAAAGTGAACATGAACAAATTCAGGCTGGAAATTAGAAGAAGACTTCTAACCATTAGAGAAGTGAGGAGTGAGCCTGCCAATAGGAGTTGTGGAGGCAAACAACAATTAGTTCTAAGAGAGAGCTGAACAAACTTATGAATGCAATTGTGCAATGGGGTTGCTTGCGATGATACGGGGCAGGGCTTAACAGCCCTGGAGCTCACTTCTGGTTTATGTCTTAAGTTCCTAAAAGCTCATGCTACAGGGCTTTAGCTGGCCACCTTCAAGGGTCGGGAAGTGATTTTTTTTCTCCCAAGTGTGTTCTGGATTTTATTTATTTTTTGTCTCTTTCCTCTGAAGCATCAAAGATGGCCACACCTGGAGATAGGACACTGGATGGTGAGAGGCCATTGCTCTGGGGTGGCACCAAGGATTCACTCTCTCAGATGCTTAGCTGACTGGGGCTTGCTCACATGCTCAAGGACTAATTCCAGACATGGGGTTGGGAAGGAATTTTCCCCTAGGTCAGATTAGCAGTGACCTCAGGGTTTGGTTTTGCCTTCCTCTGCAGCATGGTGGTCACTTGCTAGTATTATCTGGATATATCTCATTTAATTCCCTGCCATTGCAGGGGCCTCATGCATTGGTGCACCTTGCTCCATCCTATCCTCTGCCTGCGGCACATAATAATTTAGTCTCCTGTGGACTGTAATACTTTGGCCTAATTTTGGTTGTTAGGTTTAGACAGAGTGTATTGGTAGCCTGTGATACACACGAGGTCAGACTAGATGGTCTGGCCTTCTGGTTCCTTATGGCCTTACATTCTATGACTTACATCACCCTGAGCTCAGTTCTTCATGAGAGAAAAGCGATGGTCCGGGGATAGAACATAGCACTGATAAGAATTAGGAATGCTGGATCCTAGTCTTGACTCCACCACTGGCTCACTGTGACACTTTGGACAAGATAAGCACTTTGCACCTCAGTTCTTTAATCCATAAAATGGAAATAGTGATACTTACACACCTTTGTGAAGTGCTCTGAGATCTACGAATAGAAGTTTGGCTTTTTAGTGCTAGGATTATTAATTTCTTGCACATCAAGAACTTCCACTTTTTTAAATGGAAGCTCTTTGTATTAGAGGAATATAGAGTCAGACTTCTTAGGGTAAATTTTGAGGGTTAAGTTCCTGTTCAGTTCTCTGTTATTGGTAACTTGTTGCATAAGTGTCCAGTCAGTGATTGACCTCCAGCATGGATTTATTTGGGATGCCCTCCTATTAATTAGAGACATATATGTTAATATGGGGAATAATAATACTGGCAGGGACATAATAATGGGAAACAAGGCCTTGGTGAAATGAATTAAAATGGTGAAATATTTGCTGATTTTTATGAATTAATAACCTGACCACTGCAGGAACTATTTACACTATCTGTACTATTCATAAGATAACTTGGAGGTCACCAGACCACAGAACAGGGAACCAGTGATAACATTACAAGTCAGCACAAATGGAGAAAAACTTTATAGAAGGTATGATGCAAGAATGGGACAGAAAAGGGAATGGAATATGTATTAGTGGCAGCTAATTGAGAATAAAAATAAGAACAAAAAAGTCAGACAATAGAGATGCTCACATTACAATATCGCTAAGCTAAAACAGATGACAACACAACAAGAGTTTAGAATTGTGGTAGCAAACAGATACTACGTACTTGAAAAGGAAAAGGAAGACGATGAAACAGTAGAAGGAAAATGGAAATGTATAAATGGAAACTTTCACCAAGACCAGTGAGAGAAGTGCTGGGATTCAGGACGCAACACCACATTGAATGGTTGTCTGAGGATATGTGTCAAAAAATAGAAGGAAGACCCCAAATTGAACAAACTAAATCAAGCAAGAACACAGAAACAGTGACTCCAGGAGCAATATGGCACAGAGAACAAAGAGGTCAAAAAAGAGCACAAGGACACACAAATCAGATTGTATAGACAAAATGATGCCCAGATTGCCACAACACAAAATGACATGCAGACACTGTATAATATCACTAGACAGCGGTCAGGAAGAACAAAAACAAGCTAACCAGTTCAAAACAATGAGGGCAACTTAACAGCGAAGACATCAGAACAATTAAATATTTGGAAGTAGTACTTCAGTCAGTCACTGAAAGGCTTCCACTATGTCAGTGGTTAGCCCCCCCCCGACATAATGGAAGAAGAAGAGCTGGAAATTAGGACCTGTCACTAGAGTAGAAGTAGAGAGGGCAGTAAATCAGCTTAAAAGTTGAAGACACCAGCTCCAGACAGCATCCCATATGAGGTCCATAAGGTGGACGCAAAGAAGAGAGTACACAGGTGCTAGAACTACGGGTGTTGCCACACCCCCTGGCTTGAAGTCATTTCCATCATATACAGGACTGTCAATTTGGTTCAGTAGCTCTCAGAACCCCCCAATATAAAAATTGTTCCAGCACCCCTGACACAGTAGATACTTTGATAGGTCTCTTGCAAAAGATATGAGAAGAAGCAAAGAACCAAATGAGTGGGAAAATGGTCATATAGTGATGCTGCCAAAGAAAGGAGATTTCAGTCAGCATAAAAACTGGAGGAGCATGCAATTGCTGTCCATCCCAAGTAAAATATTTACATGCATTATGCTAGCTAGATTAAAGAAAGCAATAGATTCAAGACTACAACAAGAACAGGTAGGGTTCAGACAGAAGAAATCATTGTATAGAAGCCCAACATGTCATGCAACTGTCGATGCAATGGCAGTCATTGCTCTATATTAATATCATAGATTTCCATAGATGACACAATAGATAGTACAATCTTATGGAAGTTGCTACGCCATTATGGAATCCTTCAGAAATATCCTTGGGAATATCATTCACAACTTCTACAAAAATAACATGTAAAATAATACATAACAATGAATTGACTAACCCATTCAAGATAACTACCAGCATTAGACAAGGATCTCTTATGTCACCCATGACCTTCTCGCTGGTAATGGATTGGGTAATGAGAAAGACCACAGAGAAAATGAGGGGTACACAATGGATTTTCTCACAGAACCAAAAAGACCTCAATTTTGCAACTGATCTCAACCTGTTGTACATACCACCCAGATATATACAAGCTAAAACAAATTATCTCCAGACCTACACAGAGTTAAGACTGAAAATCAACACTGAGAAAACTAAAACCATGAGCATCACCACACAACAAAAACACACCAATAACATTTTCTAGGATTGACATAAAAGAGGTCCAACATTTCACATACCTTGGTACCACTGTAAGCAAAATAGATGGGACAGAAGAGAGCATTAAAGTTAGAATAGCAAAAGCCAGACCAGCCTTCATATTTATAAGCCTATCTGGACCTTCAGACTTGACTATTTAATACCACTGTAAAAATCTGTCTTGCTATCTGGCACTGAAAGTTGGAGACTTATCAAGATCTTACTATCTAAACGTCAATTTTTTTTTTTTTTAAACAGCTGCCTTAGATGAATCCCTAATATCAAATGGACAGGGGGTGGTGTGTGTGTGTGTGACAAATTAAGAGCTTTGGAGGATGATGAAATAAAAATGAATAGGATAGAAAATTATGGAAGGAAACTGGAGAGGACTAGGATACACTTGAAGGAAGGAACCAAACAACATAAGACAGGTTTTGGACTGGAAGCCCAAATGCAAGAGGTGACGAGTAGACGAAGAACAACATGGAAACATACAACAGAAGCAGAACTGAAGGTCATCAAAATGACATGGGAAAAAGCTAAGAGTGTAGCAAGAGATTACCAAAGATGGAAGGCAGTTGTGAAGGCCCCATGCTCTGCATGGCATAAAGAGGCATAAGTCATGCAGCACACTGTACAGAGCACTGAAAAGAAGGAAGGATGGTCCAGTGGTTAGGGCACAAGTGTAGGATTTGGGACACTAGGGTTCAATTCCCTGCTGTGCCACAGACTTTGCACAAGTCACTTAGCTTCTCTGTGCCTCAGTTCCCCCATCTCTAAAATAGGGATAATAGCATTGCTCTACCTCACAGGGGTGTCATGAGGCTAAATGCATTAAGAGACTGTAAAGGTGCTCAGATACCACAGTTATGTGGGTCATAGGATTATGTAAAGTAGAAAGACCTGGGATGAAATCCTGCCCCACTGAGATCAGTGGCAAAACAGCCACTAACTTCACTGGGATCAGGATTTGATCCCTGATCTGCAAGAGTTTCAAATCTCAAAATCACTGATTGGAGCCCTGCATATCATTTTGCTATTTCACCCCTCTGCATCTGTTATAAGCATAAGTCCCAATTCTGAACCTTAGCGTCCAAAATGTGGGTGCCTGCATGAAACCTCCAAGCTTAATTACCAGCTTAGATCTGATAGCGCTGCCTCCAGCCAG
>NC_133770.1:89693144-89737866 GCF_003597395.2 Chelonoidis abingdonii | reverse complement strand
GCTGGAATCGCTACACCCCAATCAGACCAGGTGTACAGCCAGCGCTGCAGCCAGGGAGTTGCAGCGCTGGCTGGGCTTTGTAAGTGTGTACACAGAATGAGTTGCAGCGCTGTAACCCCTTCACCAGCGCTGCAACTCTCCAGTGTAGCCAAGCCCTATACAAACCTAAATAAAGCCTTTAAAGTCTAAAGACATCTCCATAAGAAGAGTGAATTCAGGAAAAATATATTGCTTAGCAAAACAAAAAATATTTATTAAAATATATTAGAGTGAGCTCAGAAAGTTTACCAATTTAATTAGAGAACAAAAAATTACTGAGGCTTAAGAAGCAGAGGTGTATAATATATAACCTTAAACATGTGTACTCTCTCATATGATTTAACCATTTTAATGGAATTCAGCACTGTAAAAATAAGAAATATCACTGGAAACAGTAAAAATTTTCAAAACAGTGTAATATTTTAAGTGAGCTTGTCTCTGGTTTGTCAATATCTTTGTTGAAACCTATCTCTGAAAATTGACGTTTAAAAAGTATTATTTAACCAGGACAACAAAAATTGTTTGGGTAACATCCAATTAAATATATCTACTTATATCTACTGTTTTTTTATTAATCCAAGGTTAGCTGGGATCAATATTGAGCATGTGGTACAGTAATATATAGGACATTCTGACAGTGAAAAAATGCTCAAAAGGATTTAAAAAACTCTATTATCTTGCTATCTCATTACAATCAGTATGTCTACATTCAGAGTTGCACTTGTTGAACTAAGGGTGTTATCTTAAACTGAGTTAGTTCACTAGTGTAGTGTTTCCCAAACTTGGGACGCCGCTTGTTTAGGAAAAGCCCCTAGTGGGCTGGCCCGGTTTGTTAACCTGCCGCGTCTGCAGGTTCGGCTGATCGCAGCTCCCACTGGCCACAGTTCGATGCTCTAGAACAACGGGAGCTGCTGGAAGTGGTGTGGGCTGAGGGACATACTGGCCACCGCTTCCAGCAGCTCCTGAAGCAGCGAACTGCGGCCAGTAGAAGCCACAATTGGTTGGACCTGTGGACGTGGCAGGTAAACAAACCACCCCGGCCCGCCAGGGGCTTTCCCTAAACAAGCGGCGTCCCAAGTTTGGGAAACATTGCACTAGTGGAAAAGATATTCAGTTCTTATTTCTGTTTAAATGAGGGTTGCTTTTGGTTTAGCCTAAATTAATTGTGAACAGATTCAAGATAAATCAAAATAAGCCACACAAACTGAAATAAGAATATCCATGAAAGGGGGTTCTGTGGTTTAACTAAACCAATGCAAATATGTATGCATATAATCCCTATTTATTACTGGTATTACAATAGCCAATTTGGGAACCTCAAATTAAGATTAGCTCTCTACCATGCTAGGCACTATCCAGACAAATAGTAGGAAACAGCCCCTGACCTGAAGAGTTTACAAATCTAAGGACCTGAATTAGGAAAGTACTAAAACACAAGCTTCACTTCAATGGAACTTAAGTGCTTTTCTGAATCAAGCTCTATGGGCCAGTTTATGTTATGCTTCCTCATGTTGAATAGCACTTTTGACCTAACTAGTTCCACAGAAGTCAAAGGGACTTGTTCTGGAGTAAGGTGCTTCTCAGAATGAATAAGGGTTTCATAATCTGTCCCTAAATAGTTAATACATACTTACTGCCACAATTGCAGTGAGTTAGGATGAACGAGTTGGATCCCCCTCACTATAAAAGAGAGGGGGAAGCTGAGACAGCATTCTCTTTGAGGTCTGTGGGACTTTTTCCTGCACTGCATTTCTATTTTGCTTCCAAAATAGGCCAAATCTGTTGCTTACAATCATGCTGCAAAAAACATCCGTTTGGTAGGAAAAGGCTGATTCCCAGAATGATAAACGGAATGGAAAGGAGTTTCTGTAGGTGTCCAGCAGGCAGGGTTCCTTTTGCAGTAATTATGTTAATACTGCTGCAATTTCATTAACTATACATGACAATTTCCTAACACAAAGTGTTGCACCTTATACAAGGGGAATTCCATATTAGACTGACCTTGACAGATAAAGAAGAATTGATCACAGCATTAAAAATTAGTAGTTGCTTAGGTTCAAGTGATCACAACTTGATTACACTTATGTGTAAGCAAAGTAAAATCCGAAGAAATAAGATATATATATTTGGTGCTTTAAAAGAGCCAGTTTCACAAAGCAGAAAACAATTATGAACCAAATCAGGTATAAGAAAAAATTTAAACAGAAAAATATGAATGATAATTGGGAACAGTTTAGGAACATTTATACCCAAAAGCTACAATCCAACAATGGAGAAAGGGCGCACTGGCTGAAAAACTAACCTGCCTTAGAGGTGAAGTGAAAGCAACTATAATTAAAATTGATATAGATATATAGATACATATAGCTATCAAATGGAAAAAAGAGGAGGTGGATAGCAATTAATATCAATTAGAAGCTATAAATTGTAGAAAATTGATGGGGGAAACAAACGGACAAAAATCTATGGCAGGCAGAATTAAGGACAACAAGGAGATTTTAAAAGTATATTAGGAACAAAAGGAATCCTAACAGCGATATTGGTACGTTACTTGATGGAAATGGTAAATTGCCAAAAACAACAGGAAGTGCAGTGGGGAAGGGACATATAGGCATTTTAGTCCCCTGCTTAGGAGGTCCATCAGGGGAATATTGAATAGGAGTAGAGAGGTTACATTACACCTTTATTTGGCATTGGTGCGAGCAATGATGGAATACTGTATCCAGTTCTGGTGTCCACAATTCAAGAAGGATGTTGAAAAACTGGAGAGGGTTCAGAAAAGAGCAACAAGAATGATTAATGGATAGGAAAACATGCCTTACCATTAAAGACTCACAGAGCTCTATCTATTAAGCTTAACAAACAGAAGGTCTGTTTGATCACAGTCTGTAAGTATCTATATGAGGAACAGAAATCTGTTAAAAGGGGAGTCTTCAGTCTAGCAGACAAAGAAATAACATCCAATAGCTAGAAATTGAAGCTAACTAATTCATACTGGACATAACATGCAAATGTTCAAGGGAGGGTAATTAACCATTTGAACAATTTATCAAGGCTTGTGGTGGATTCTACATCACTGGAAATTTTTAGATCTAGATTGGCTGTTTTTCTAAAGGATATGCTCTGGTTCAACTCCAGCTATTGCACTGGAAGCAGTAATTCATTCAGGGAAGTCCTATGGCCTGTGTAATGCAGGAGGTCAAACTAGATCATCACAGTGGTCCATTCTGACTTTAAAAATGTATGAATTACATTGTATCATTAATGAAGGTGCACCTAGAACCTTGGATAGGCTGCTTTTTATAATTTTAAACCAAAATAAAGAAATACAATGAAAATAAATAAGGATGTCACAGACTGGCCCTGAATAGATGAGACAAAGTGCAGGTGGGGAAACAGAGGCACGGAAGGGTATAATGACTTGCCCAAGGTCTCATACCAGATCAGCAAGAGAGCTGTGAGCAAAACCCAAGTCTCCTGAATCCCTGTCCAGCGCCCTAGTCACTGGACTACCCACCTCTGTGGAGACAGCTTATTATTTTTACCAAGTCTAACATATGTGCCTCAAAACCAAGAAGTCCTTTAATCCCTATATAAAATTTGTGGTGTTCCCTCAAATCAGGTAGCTGATTCTCATGGGCATTCATTTTGGAGTAAACAGGGCTCTGCACAGGCACAGGGAGTTGCCTCTGCAGCTCAGATTGCAGGATTGTTTTTGATTATGATATGTCTACACTACAAATGCTGGCAGATATGTCGCACCGCTGTAGAGATACACTAGCTACAGCGACAGAAGAGGTTTCTCCATCCCCGTAGTAAATCCACCCCTTCAAGAGGCAGTAGCTAATTCTTCTGTCTACCTAGGGGTCAACTTAACTACATCTCGAGTCTGGGGTGTGCAATTTGCATACTCCAGAGTCATGTAGCTACATCAATCTAAGGGTATGTATACACTGGCAGAGTTACATAGCCAGCAGTTACAGCGCTGAAGGGAAACCACTGTTGTGTATGCACACTATTAGTTTCCAGTGCAATAGCATGTTCACATTTGCGGCACTTGCAGTAGTATTCAGAGTGGTGCACTCTAGGCAGCTATCCCACAGAGCATATCTTCCTCTTCTGCCACTAAGAGTTGTGGGAAGGTGGAGGGGGTCGAATCCTGGATCCTGTCCCAATACCCCATGATGCATTGCTTCGCATCCCAGCAACCCCTGTGTTTCCGTCCACATTTGTCACCATCTTTCAACGGTTTGTGTACTGCGTGCTCCGACTCTTCGCTCTGCAGGAATGGATCCTGAACTGTTGACCAATATGCTGCTTGCGCTCACTAACTCATCATGACTGGCAGTGGAGTCATTCCTTAAACTACAAAAGCAAGAGGAGTTCGACACTGATCTTGCCATGGGTAGTAGCTATGACACAAGATTGCTTGTGGCATTCACGAAGGTGCTGACCATAGTGGAACACTGCTTTTGGGCTCAGGAAACAAGCACTGAGTGGTGGGATCACATCATCATGCACGTCTGGGACGATGAACAGTGGCTGCAGAACTTTCGGATGAGGAAGGCCATATTCATGGGACTGTGTGATGACCTCACCCAAGCCTTGCAGCGCAAGGACACAAGAACGAGAACTGCCCTGTCGTTGGAGAACCACGTGGCAACTGCGCTGTGGAACCTGGCTACTCCAGACTGCTACCAATCAGTCTCTAACCAGTTCAGAGTGGAAAAGTCGACCTCTGGACTCATGTTGACAGAAATGGGTAGGGCCATTAATCACATCCTGCTCCAAAAGACCATAACTCTGGGCAATATGCGTGACACTGTGGATGGTTTTGCACAAATGGGCTTCCCTAACTGCAGAGGGGCAGTAGATGGCACGCACATTCCAATTCTGGCACCAGACCATCTAGCCACAGAGCACATTAATCAGAAGGGGTATTTCTCAGTGGTTCTGCAGGTGCTTGTGGATCACTGTGGGCGTTTCATGGATATTAACACAGGCTAGTCCAGGAAGGTGCATGACCCATGCATCTTTCGGAACACTGGCCTGTTCAGGAAGCTGCAAGCAGGGACTTTCTTCCCGGACCAGAAGATCACCGTAGGAGAAGTCGAAATGCCCACTGTGGTCCTGGGAGACCCTGCCTACCCTTTAATGCTGTGGCTTATGAAACTATACATGGGGCACCTTGACAGCAGCAAGAAGCGGTTCAACAACAGGCTGAGCCAAGTGCAGAATGACTGTAGAGTGTGC
The DNA here is from genome assembly GCF_003597395.2 of Chelonoidis abingdonii. Taxonomy (NCBI): domain Eukaryota; kingdom Metazoa; phylum Chordata; order Testudines; family Testudinidae; genus Chelonoidis; species Chelonoidis abingdonii. The sequence goes on along the minus strand of NC_133770.1, from coordinate 89,732,574 downwards.
TTTTGGCCATTTAAAGGCCCTCTGGCGCTACCTATATAGGAGGCTGGACCTGGACGATGACAATATTCCTATGCTCATAGCTGCGTGCTGTACACTCCAGAATATTTGTGAAGGGAAGAGTGAAAGCTTCACTCAGGTCTGGAATACTGAGGCTCAGCACCTGGAGGCTGAATTTGAACAGCATGAGGCCATAAGGATCAGAGAAGTCTCGAGGCAGCAATTTGAAGCTGAAAGCCTCTAATATTTGTTGCTATGCTTGGGAGTGCAGTGCTTGTAATGCTAGGAGGTTGTGATTGGTGAAGACGATGCCTTATGAAGGTTTAAGAAAATTGCCTGTTGCTTTGCAGGGCTCTGGTTGCTTTCAACTAATGGAATAAAGATTGCATTCAAACCAAAACAATTATTTTGTTTAAAAAAAAAAAAAAAAAACAGAGGACAAACAAAAAAACACATCAGCACTGAGGGGGGGGACAGGGAAAGGTATGGGGAAGGAGGGTCCCAGGAGGTGGGTCCCAGGGAATGGGGAGGTCCCAGGAGGTTAAAGATTTGTGTATGTCCAGGTACCATATGCTACCTTGTCCTTTGGAGTACAGTACAGCGGGTATTGTACTTCAGCAGGGCCAAACTGCAGAGGGAGGAGTGTTGAGTGCAATGAGTACTGAGAGTCCACAGGGCTGGACTGTGATGGGGGAGGAGTGGAGTACAGCAGGTACAGACTGGAGGTTGATAAGATTGTGTTAGCGGTGTCTGGGGGACACACAGAAAAATTTTCTGACAACAGCTGCAGGGGAGGGCAGGTAAGGAGCTGCTCATTTTGTAGTGCTAGTAGTGCCTGGAGAGTATCTGCTTGGCGCTCCATAACTTTTAAGAGCCACTCCATGGCTTCATTCTGGTGTGCCACATTTGCTTTTCGGTCCCTCTTCTCGCTGTCCCATCACTTCTTCAATTCTTGTTTTTCAGCCATGGAGTGCATCATGACCTCACACAGAAAGTCCTCTTTAGTTCTTCGTAGCCACTTTCTAATTCTGCACAGCCGTTCAGCCGGTGATAACAGAGGGAGGCTGGATCCCAAGGTCATATCTGTGAACCCAAAATGCAACATTTTACAGAAGCAGTATTGTTTGCAACACACAGTCCATTGATTCAGTGATTTAAAACACAGCCACTATTCACATACCTGTCACTAACTGGCTGACCCCAGGCAAGCACACATGAGCCACAAGGCCCCCAAAATGGTGGGTAGCTACAGGCTCAGGGGAAATCAGTGTTCCCTGACCTACTGTACACTGGGCACATGGCTCTAGAGGGGACCTTATAATCATTACTGTCCCCACATTTTCCACAGGCTGTGTTCTTTATGGAAGACATCTTGCTGCTGAGGGTGAGCAGGGAATTAAGGGAGGGTCTTCTCCAAGACTGCAGCTTCCACCCTGGCTCTTATGTGGCTCACCTGTGTGCAGCAATATTCCCCGCCCCCAGTGACAGCAGAGTGGCTTGGGAAAGTTACCATTAATGGGGTAAGAAACAAAGCAGCAGGTTCTTTGGCAAAGCATCAGCAGATTGCTCAGTACCTCCATGAGAGTTTCCTGGAGATCTCTGAGGCAGATTCCCGTGAAGTGAGGGAGTCAATCAACACCCTGTTCCACTGCTCAGACTAGGCATGTGGTGGCACACGCATCATACAGCCAGAAGCCTGCTTTCTGTAACCCTCCTGCCCCAACAACTCGCTTCAGTGATTCCCAAAATCAAAGCCACTTACCAGGGCTCCTCTCCTGTTCGCCCTTCACCAAGCTCCCACAGCTGTGACTGGTTAGCCTCCTCCAGGGTAGAGAATAGCTCCTAGCTGCATGCATCTCTGACCTCTGAGTCGTCCTGTGCCTCTGGGTCCCCCTCCACATCCTCATCCAAGATTTCCTCCTCCTGGCTCAGTCCACTCTTGACTGGCCCGCGAGCCACTGAAATATCCACAGTGGCCTTTGCAGTGGAGGTAGGGTTGCCACTAAGTATTGTGTCCAGCTTTTTGTAGAACCAGCAGCTCATGGGCACAGTACTAGAGCAGCAGTTTGCCTCCCGCACCTTGTGGTAGGCGTTCTACAGCTCCTTCACTTTGACCCTGCACTGCAGTAGGTCCCGGTCATGGCCCCCTTCTGTCATGCATCGTGAAATCTGCCCATATATATCATAATTCCTGTGGCTGGAGCACAGCTGGGACTGGACAGCCCTCTCTCCCCAAATGCTGATGAGGTCCAGCAGCTCAGCATTGCTCCAAGTGGGGGATCGCCTGGTGCGTGGAGCAGGTATGGTCACCTGGAAAGATGCGCTGAGACCACTGCACGCATCACCAAGCAAACTGGAAAGACACTTTCAAAATTCCCAAGGAATTTAAGGAGGGAGGCTCACGGTTGGGCTCCTGAGGGCACGGCAGCAGAGTTCAAACCGATGACCAGAGAGGCAAAAACAGGCACTGTGGGACACCTCCTGGAGGCCAATCACAGCGCTGTAATCGGCCAGCATGTCTACACTGGCACCACACTGCTGTAGCACTGGCGCAGAAAGCTGTACGCAGCTCATTGGGGTGGTGTTTTTACAGCGCTGCAACTGCACAGTTTCTGTGCACTAAGTGGCTTGGCAGTGTGTACACCTCGGGTGTTACACCACAGAAAGCAGCTTTACTGTGCAGAAACTTGCCATTGTAGACAAGGCTTAAGTTATAAGTGTAGACTTGGCCTACATATGAACATTGATTGTAAACCATTTTCCTCATGCTTCTGTTTTATTTTAATTTAATATTCATGTATCTTAAGACTCATCTGTTTCCTACCCTTCCCCCCACATTTTTTTTAATGTTAGGAAAACAGAAATTCTTAAACTGAGAAACTGCAAAATTCTCTCTCATCTTCCAAATGATGTTCATTCCATTTTCTCTGTGCCATTGTGATACTAAAAAGAACTAGAGCAGTTCTGGTAAATACAGAAGTTAAGGTCTTTTTCACAGCTGCTCTTTTTTTTGTTGTTGTTTAAATTTTCACCTCAAGCAGTGCACTGGCATTTGCATTTAGCATCCAGCTCTGGCAATTAACCTGAATGAAGATATCTTCCCTCTGGTAGCAGTCAGAAAAGGCAGGAATCACTTCATGTCAAAGGAACTAAACATTTGGAGAACAGCTTTTAATCAAGATTGATGTCTGTAATGAGAAAAGAGCTTAAAAACCAGCAAAGCAATAATGCACATATTAGCTTTTTGATTGAACATACTGATAACCTCAGAAAAAAACAATTACACCAGTCAACCTATAACAAACATAATGGGTCTGCCATGGTCACAAGGGGGTTGATTCAATCAGTCCCAAACCTTCATGCAAGCAGATACCAAACATTCACTCATCCCCAACTCCCTCATTGCTCTTTTATCCTGACACATTTCAATAAGGGCTAAATCTCAGAGCCGTTACTACAATTCTGCCCATTCACTTTTTTATTTTAAGCCTAATTGACTTCTTCAAACAATATATTATCAGGCTAATGATTCGTACTCGGGAATCTGGAGAGTCAACTACTGTGTTCTTTTTTTAAATGTATAAATGTAGTCCAATAATCCTACTGGGAAGGTTTTTGGTAAGACATGACATTTCAGATGAAATTAAAGCAATGCAGAGGGTGTCTACTAGGAAAGTATAGTATTCTTGGGGCTGAAGGTAGGAGATATTGAATGTCTGCTGTTGATTTCTTTCTGCAATATTCTATTTTATAATAGGTTTTTAATATGGGTCAGAGAACGTTAATAGGGTTGACTGGATATGGTATTCTAGAACCTTTTTAAAAGTTAGGTCTGAGAGAAAACTTGCTTTACCTGAATATGAACTTATTCTCAACGGGTGGGTTCAAGAACTACAGTCCCATCACAAGCTTTCCCAGGTTCTAGCTCCTGTTATGCAGTGGAACATGAGATACTTCCTAGGTGGTAACTTGGTGAAATGTAATAAAATTGTATTTGAGCAGTATCTTTTAGTCCCTAGCCCAGAAAGGATAAAAGGACCTGTTATTACTAGCAGATAAAGGAGTCCTCCTTTATTACTTAGCTCCAATGATAAAGATACAGTGTTCCTTTACATTGCAGCAGTATCTACAGGCCCGAAATAGGTCAAGCTCCATTGTAGAAACACGTAGAGCAATGATGTCCAGTTTTTGCAGTCGGAGGACCAAAAACCAAGGACTAAAAAGATAAAGATGGCATATTCTCTGCCTTATTCTGCTCCCTTTGCATCAATCCTGGAGATTTCCCCAGTATGGGTAAATTGAAGAAGATGAGGCCTCAGGAAGCATAGAATTGGCATAGCCAGCTCCTATACATTCCTTCCCAACAGCTCCTCGTGCAAGGCTGTGTTGGGACAGAGAGGGATGTTTTCTGGTGGGGTGGAGGAGTTGCTGGAACGTACTGGAAATAATTCGCCTGAGACATCCTAGGATTACATTAGCCTTTTTCATGGTCACCTCACATTGGTGGCTCATAATCATCCTGTGATCAACTAATACACCCAGATCTTTCTCCTCCTCTGTTGCTTCCAACTGATATGTCCTCAGTCTATAGCAAAAATTCTTCTTGTTAGTCCATAAGTGCATGACTTTAGACTCTGCCCTATTAATTTCATCCAATTTCTATTACTCCAGTTTTCAAGGTCATCCAGATCTTGTATGATATTCCAATCCCACCCCATATTGGCAATACCTCCCAATTTTGTGTCATCCACAAATTTTATTAACACACTGTCACTTTTGGGGCCAAGGTCATTAATAAAAATGTTAAATAAGATTGGTCCCAAGACTGATCCCTGAGGAACTCCACTAGTAACTTCCCTCCAGTTTGACAGTTCACCTTTCAGTATGATTCATTGTAGTCTCCCCTTTAACCAGTTCCTTATCCACTTTTCAGTTCTCATATTAATCCCCATCATCTCCAATTTCACTAATTATTTCCCATGTGGAACTGTATCAAATGCCTTACTGAAATCCCGGTAGATTAGAGCTACCGCATTTCCTTTGTCTAAAAAAAATCAGTTATTGTCTCAAAGAAAGAGATCAGGTTGGTCTGATGTGATCTACCTTTTGTAAAGCTATGTTGTATTTTATCCCAATTACCACTTACATCTACATCCTTAACTACTTCCTCTTTCAAAATTTGTTTCAAGACTTTGCATACAGTTGAAGTCAGACTAGTAGGCCTGTAGTTTCTCAAACCACTGAATTTGACTCAGCAGCTGCACAGGATCCTTCCCCTTTCTGAGACTGCTACAAGGCCCATCTGTTGGATCAATCTGATTAAGTCAAGTCAAACTCCTCATAAAGCATCTGAAACATAAAATACTTCTTACAAGCAGACATTCTGATGAGTTAAATGTGCATAACAAGCTATAGTGCTGACAGACTTGTGAGCTGGCTCAGAAAATGACTGATTGGTTGCTGAATGATGAGTGGCTACCAGCAATGCTCAAACTGACAAGTTATTTTCTTGATGCTCTAATGCAGGGGTTGGCAACCTATGGCATGCGTGCCACAGACGGCACGCGAGCCTGCTGGGACTCCGCGTGCCATTAAAAATCCTGCCCGCTTGCCGCGGGGTCCGCAGTCCCAGGCCGAAGTACCGGGCCGAGTGCACCAAGCCGCCAGCCCCTTCCCTGGAGCCCTGCCACGGCGTGTGCAGCACTCTTGGGGCCATGGCTGCGCGCTCCCACGGGGCAGAATTTGGCTCCACGGGGAGGAAAAGACGCTCCTCGCTAACCCGGATCCCTGCCGCCATGCGTGCAGTGCTCTGAGGGGCGGGGCTGTGTGGGGTAGTCTATCTGGCTCTGCTTGGAGCCTCAAGGTAAGGGGTCCAGGGCTGGGGGGGGGTGGATAAAAGGGTGGGGGAAGTCAGGGGACAGGGAGCAGGGTGGGTTGGATAGGGGGTGGCTAGGGGTGAGGGTCTCTGGAGGGGGGGAAGTCAGAGAGCGGGGGGGGTGGATAAGGCATGGAAGTTCTGGGGTCTGTTAGGGGGCAGGGGGCAGATAGGGGGCAGGGCAGTCAGGGGACAGGGAGCAAGGAGGGTCCTGGGAGGCAGTTAGGGTGTGGAGGGGTCTTTGGAGGGGGTGGTCAGGGGACAAGGACCTGGGGGAGTTGGATGAGTCGGAAGTTTGGGGTGGGGGGGCTGTCAGGAGGCAGGGGTGTGGAGAGGGGTTGCGGCATGCAGGGAGCAGGGAGAGGGTTGTATGGGTTGGGAGTTCTGGGGGTCCTGTCAAGGGGCAGGGAGTGGTTGGATGGGGCATGGGAGTCCCGGGAGTCTGTCTGGGGGTGCGGGGGGTGGATAAGGGTTGGGGCAGTCAGGCAGGACCGACGCTAGGGGTTTTAGCGCCCTAGGCGCACGGCAATTTCACCGCCTCACGCACTGGTCCCACGGCTCCGGTGGAGCTGCCGCAGTCATGGCTGCGGACGGTCGGCTGCTCCCACGGCTCTGGTAGAGCTGCCACAGTCATGCCTGTGGGAGATCCACCGGAGCCACGCGAGCAGTCGACCGTCCGCAGGCACGACTGTGGTAGCTCCACCAGAGCCGCGGGAGCAGCCGAACGTCCGCAGCCACGACTGCGGCAGCTCCACCGGAGCCACCTGCCACCCCCTCCGGCAAAACGCCACCCACCAATAATCCTGGTGCCCTAGGCGATTGCCTAGACTGCCTAAATGAAAGTGCCGGCCCTGCAGTCAGGGGACAGGTAGGGGGTAGAGTCCTAGGGGGCAGTCAGAGGACAAGGAGCAAGGAGGCTTAGATAGGGGATGGGGTTCTGGGGGGCAGTTAGAGGCAGGGGTCCCAGGAGGAAGTAGTCAGGGGACAAGGAGTGAGGGGTTGGGGGTTCTGAGGAGGGCAGTCACCCAGCACTCTGCCCTGAGCCCTGACCCCCCCACACACACACACAGCCCTCTGCCCTGAGCCCTGCATCCCCACACACACTCCAGGCCCCTGCCGTGGGCCCTGTATCTCCCTCATACACACCCAGACCTCTGCTTGACTCCTTCACACACCCCTCCATGACCCCAGCCCTGACTCTGGCACCTCCATGCATACCCAGCCCCCACTCTGCCCTGACACCTGCACCCCCCTCACATGCCCCCAGCCCTCTGCCCTGACTCTTGCACCCCTGCACATCCCCAGCTCCCCTACATGTTACCACATTTGCCCATTACCTTGGGATATGCTCATTTATTCGGGTTACTTTTTTGGGGAAGGGGATTCTGTAATTCTATCAATGTACTGCTTGTGTCACTTGTGTGTTCATATGGAGCTCTACTTCTCCCCTCTACCAGTCCCATCCCAATGGAGCTATCCTGCAGGACCTAGGTTCCCTAGGGCTAGGATGAACACACACCCACCCACACATTCATTAACAGAGCAAGTCTGAGCGGACCGGGTCAATCAGCACTATCAAGCTGACCCCTTATATGTCCCTGGACTCACTGGCCTGGATGAAGCAGCACTTTCAAGCTGACTCTTCTTATATGCCCGTGGGCTCCTTGGACTGGGTCAAGCAGCACTTTCAAGCTGTTACTCTTATGTGTCCCAGATTCAGCACGTCCCTATCCCCACCTTCACAACACAATTGTATTGGCAGTAACCTGCTTGATGAGCAAACCCCACAGTATTTTGGGCACTGCAGGGATCTTTAGCTTAGGTAAAAGAAGCGTTGCTGCAGAGTGAATGGGGGAAGCTAAAAACACAAAAGAGTAAGGTTCCGCCAGAGAGAGAGAAGCAACCAGCTTAACCATACAAGTTATTTATTGAATAACAGTGATAACTACACAAGAAGGGCTAAGGTTAATATCTAAGGTAGAAAGGAAAAATGAAAAGAGAGAGAGAGAGAGAAGGGGATCTCACCACTCCCTGAAGCTTGGACTGGTCAGGGTTCCCAGATGATCCTGGCAGCTGAGGGTCCTGAGGGCAGGAGGCAGGCAGAGTCCCCAGCACGATCAGTCAGGAGAGTATGGAGTCCTAGTGGAACTGATGCAGAGTTTGGATCTGAGCATCAGAATGCTGACTGGAGGGTGAGTAGGGATTTTTGTAGAGAAAATACAATTGTTCAAGGGAGAACAATAGATTTATTTATAGGTAAGGCTGATAACTCAAGGGTTGTCTTTAGACTAGACAAAAGGAGCTGATCACTCTTGGCTATGGGTGGTGTTTTCTTCCAGAGAACTCACAATGCAACTAGGCGGCTTCACTATTTGGCTATCAATTAAGGATTCCTTACTAGAATTGGTCTGATAATTGCTGAGCTGGGTGTGTGCAGACATAGGTTCATTAGCATCTGGAGCAGAGATTCCCATGATGCAGTGCTTCCCTGCTTTTTCTGGTCCCAGAATTCAGTGTGGTTCTTGGTTCTCCATTCTGTATGCAAATTGAGATGGCTTCCTGTCCCATCTTTCATGCAGATGAGGCTAGGGGAGTTGTCTCTGCTCTCCACTCTGTATGCTAATAGGGATGTCTTAATCTTGTCACCCTTGTCAGGAGGGGTCTAGATGTGTCTCCCAACGCCCTTCACTGCTCTCTGCAAGTTCTTTTCTCTGACGGGTTTTGGTTTAAGCAGAGGCTGGGGGGGTGGGGGGGAGTCTTTCATGAGTCAGGCTGGATACTGCACCCTGGTTCCCAAGAACACAGAGGTGTCTGGTATCACACACCCCATGCACCTCCCCCATCCCCACCCTCACCCTGAGCATCAAACAGGAGCTCCTGAACCCCTCCTCACATTCCCACTTGCACCTCTCGCACCATATGGGAGATGCCGAGGTAAGTGCCTCACATCCAAACCTCCTGCCCCAACCCTGAGCCCCCTCCCTCATTCTAGCTCCTGCCCAGACCCTTCATCCCCAGCCCTGTGCTCAGTGCACTCCCACCCTCAGCTCAGTGCAGAAAGAGGAAGAGAATGGGCCAGAACCAGGGAAAAGGTGGGTCCCCACTGTATGTGGGCAGAGCCGGGACCCCAGACTGGCAGTGAGCTGAGTGGTTCTGGCAATCAGGATCCTGGCTGGCAGAAGCTGGCGAATGGAACCCCTGAGCAGCAGTGGGGTCCCAGCAGCCGGCTCCACACAGCCTGCTATCAGTCTGGGGTTCTGGCTGCCGGACCCTTGATAGCCAGGGTCCCGGCCGCTGGCCCTGCTCAGCCTGCTGCCGTCCCTGGTGAATAGAACCCAGACCAGCAGCGAGCTGAGAGGGCCGGCGGCATAAGATCAACATTTTAATTTAATTTTAAATGAAGCTTCTTAAACATTTTGAAAACCTCGTTTATTTTACAATACCACACTAGTTCAGTTATATAATATATAGACTTATAGAGAAAGACCTTCTAAAAAATATTAAAATGTATTACCGGCACGCGAGACCTTAAATTAGAGTGAATAAATGAAGACTTGGCACAACACTTCTGAAAGGTTGCCAACCCCTGCCCTAATGGCTCCTCGGCTCCACACCTTGCACAGGACCCAGAAGAAAACACTGTATGTGGAATTACAGTTAGGAAGTTTAGGGATGCAGAAAGAACAAAAGATCAACTCCCAGGGAAGATCAACTCAGATTAAGTACAGGCACAGGCAGCAGGTGGCTAAGTCTAGAGAGGGATCAGCCCCCAGTAATCTGAGCCGCACTATGACCCACAATGCTAGGGCCATCTTGGAGCTTGGCCACCCTACTGCCCAGCCACAGGATGAGCCCTGGAGCCCAGCAGCGCAGTGGTGAGTCCAGAGGGTGCTGCAGGCAGAGTCCATCCCGAGTACAGCCACAATTCCAGCAGTGATGTGCTCTACCTTGATTAGCAAGCAACCTGTCCATTTGAATACAGTATAGAAAAAAATATCCTGGTTTGGTTTTGCCAGTTCATCTCACAAATTTCTAAATTGCCACCAAACAACTGAAGATTATCACAGCAGGAAGTGTCATAACAGATCAGGGATCCGGACAGATATAGGAAATGCGGAGGGTCTAGCATTTTGAAGGTGAAGCTGTCATGATTTAACAGTAGACACGTCCACTGGAGACACTCCATCACTGCCTAATGAACTGGTCAGTGTCTGAAATACAGCACAATGTGTTAGCTCCTCAGTCAGCTAGTTCATCCTCCCTCTTTGCCCCATGTAGTGCCTGGGCACACATACCACTCTGTCAGCACTGTGGGGTGGATTGCTTAGTTCACTGATTCCACATCCTCTTACCACTACAGCAGGTTCTATGAGAAGCTTGCCTTCAGAGCCATAATTGATGATCATTTTACTATACCCCATTTGAACATAGTTCAACAAATCCTCCAATATTAAAAGGATTGAAGAGTCTTAAATAATGTATGGAATAGGACCTTCCTTAAAAGAAAATGGGCCTTTTCATATGTAGAACCACACACTGTAAAGGAATCTTGGAACAAGAAAAGAAGCATTACATTGGCCTAATACATCATGTCAGAGCCATAGAAGATATTAAGTTTTGCTTCTTCTACTTGGAGATAATCATTCCAGAAGTTATTCCTAGCTAAGCAATTTTACATCTCCTGGCATGAAGATTCAAGCATGTCAAACACACATAGGGTGACCAGACAGCATTTGTGAAAAATCAGGACAGGGGGTGGGAGATAAAAGGAGACTATATAAGAAAAAGACCCCAAAATTGGGACTGACCCTATAAAATTGGGAAATCTGGTCACCCTAAACACACACCTCTCTCAAATGAATGACTCTCCCAAGGGAACCTTCACAAAGGCTCCGTGAACTTGGCTTTATCCAGGACACTTTTTCTCTGGGCTCCAAAGTTCTGTTGTCCCTATTTCTCCTCCTCTGCTTTCAAGACTCCGTTCTACTTTCTTTGTGGGCCCCACCCACGATTCTCTCTATCCCCATTGCTCGCTTCATTTTGTCCTAAGTCATTCTTCCTATTACATCGGCTCCTAGGCCTTCTTTTCCACTAATAGATACCTCCTCCAAGGCATTACTGTTTCTTGTTTTCACTGCTTAACTGCCTCAAAGGCCCAACTTTTTTTTTTTTAAAGCATAGTTAACTGGTCCATTTTTGCACCTCTTATACACATGTAAACAGCTTTGGAACAGGATATCAAGTCACAGCAAGAGGACTGAAAGAGTTTATCAGCCTTATTATCATTAATACTTAGCACTTCAACAGCAGCTTTACTTCCCCCTGGCCCTCAAAGCTTGGTACAAACTTCACTGAAATAGAGAACAAAATGGCAGAGGTACAACTATAAAGATGACATTGGGTTGCATTGAGCTTTCAATATTTATTGAATGAAGAGGTAAATATTAACAGAGATTAAGAAAGATTACAGAGAGTTGAACAGGTCAGTATTTACCATGAAGGAAAATAAAGTTTGATATTTATTAAAGGGCTAAATCATCAGCATAGTGGGGGAAAGGGAAGAGATGAACTGCCCTGCTGGTAAAGTCGGGCAGCACTGGGACATTGTAAGGTATAATACTTCTTGCACACAGGGCAAGATCAGGGGAGATAGCTGATAAGTAGTGGCTTATGAGCCAACTTTAAGATAATGTACGTGCTTCTTACTCCCTTCCTGTAACACTTCAGTTGCCTCCTACCAGTTTTTTCTGGTGTACAGTGGAATTCAGATATCCATCCTCGAAGGCCTATTCAGTGTCTGTAGCCTCCTGCATGGATATGCTGAGGGAATAATGAAGAAAGGCTCTTAAAAGGTCCTGATCAGGATCAGAACCCATCAGTCCAGATGCAGTACAGAATGGAAAATGGTCCCTGGCACAACGAGCTATATTTTCCATGCATCTACATATAACGCCCCCTCTCCACCCGGTTACCCTTTCTTTAATGCCAATCTGCTTACAGGTTTTGATGGACAGGTCTGGGTTCTTCTGGATCCGACCACCCACTCAGCAGGGTGTATCTTCTTTATTTTTCCTATGAATTTATTTGGCAGTGCCTCCACCCCCCTCGCTCCTTCCTACCAGGATCACCAGGACAGCTTGGGAGGAAAATTCTAACCACTGGGTAATCCCCACTTACTTGCCAGATAGTTGGAGACTTCCAAGAAATAATACAAACACGTACAATATATTCAACACAATAATTATATTAAACAGGAGACAAATATAACATAACAGGGTAAAACACTATTTTTAGGGTCACCAGTGCCCACGTGCTGATAATACCAGTGACTTTCCCCAGCCACGTGACTTGATGTAGCAAATCTAAGATTAGTGTCCGGTTGGTACGTGTACTTTGTTGCGGCCCTTGATGACCTATGACCACAAAATTCTCTGCAGTGGTTTAGCAGTGTGGCTGACTGGGTACAGTACAGCCCAAAGGACTCAGAAGTGGGAGAAGGTGGAAAATCCCTCCACAGGTTTAATATGCAGCAGGTTATAAAATCCCCAAACCCTTACTCCCAGGCTTGAGGACACAGCTCAAGAAATAGGGGGTCCCCAAAACAAATTCCCTGACTGACAAACTAAAAGATGGTGCACTCACAAACTCCATGAATGATTCTCAGATTCAGAGATGACTCTGGACTTCTCAGTCACCGCAGAGGGGCTGGTCTCTGCTGACCGGGATCCTCTTCAGGCAGGAATCAGGCTACTTCTGACCCAGGATTTCCCCTCACCACAAAGATGTGCAGGGCTCAAGGTGCTGATTACACAACTGTACTAAAATCAAAACTGTAGTCTCCTAGCCCAGCATCCAGACACACGCACAGCAGGCAGCAGCCCTGGACTAGCAGACAGAGCAGAGCTGACCATGTGGTGACTGGTCTCACTGAAGGAGCTGGAGGGCTAACTCAGCCTGGCTGGGGAAGTTTCCCAGAAAAACTCTACAAACTGGGAATCATCAGTGGAGATGGAAAAGCCCAGCTGAGGGATCTTGCTTTCAAGTCCCTAGAGGCCAGTTCTCAGGAGGAACTCTGTATGCAGGCCTGGGAATCACCCCAGCTCCCCACACAACCAGGCCTGCCTTTGCCCTGGCTGGCTCAAAAAATGGCTTCTCCCCTTTCCTGAGCTCCCTGGGAGGGGCATCTTACTCCCTATTGGTTGCTGGGCAGACTCTGAGTTTGCTTTGGCTCCTCCTCCCTACCAGGGACAGTGTGCCTCTACCGAGCTGCCAGCAGACAGAGCCCCAGGAATGTGGGTAATCTCTTTGGGGTTTACATACATTTTAGACACAAATGCTGGAATTGTGTATACAGATTTGTTATTTATGCATGCACCTGGCAAATTTGGGCTGACCAGGTGGTAGTGCCAGTACAATGTTTTTTTCTCACGGCAGATATCTATGGATGTTACTTAGGCATGCAACAGTACATACCTCCTGGGAAAATTATTTGTACATTCAAAAGACCAGGTCAGGCTTCATTGCGGTGGGCACTATCCAGACATACAGAAAGACATGGTGGAAATTTCAGTCAACAAAAATGTGAGTACTCGGTGGTCATTGTGCTGACTGTATCTAACAAAAAGAACAACTTATAATGCAATAATTGCACTTTATTGAATAGATATTTGGGTATATTCATATACTGTAGATAGAGCTATGCAAAAATGAATGTTTTGGTTTGCTAGCTCAAGTGAAAAACTGGGGGAGGGAGTGGGGAAATCATTTCATATCAACCTGAAATGCCAAAATGAATTTTAGAGAGACAAGGTAGGTGAGGTAATATCTTTTATTGGACCAACTTGTGTTGGTGAAAGAGACAAGCTTTGACAAGTTGGTCCAATAAAAGATATTTCCTCACCCACCGTGTATCTCTAATATCCTGGGACCAACACAGCAATACCACTGCATACAAAACTGAATGTTGTTTGCTTACTTATTTGTTTTCTCAGAAAGACAAAGAGTTGAAAAAAAATTCATTTCAGATCAAACAAAAAACTTTCAATTTCATTTCAATCTGGGGCATTTTTAACTTCTTTTGTTAAAAGCAAAGGAAATTTTTGGAGCCACAATTTACAGAAGACATTGGGCCACCCTATAGCCCTGTGGCCAGAGCACTCAGCTAGGATGTAAGAGACCCAGATTCAGTCTCCACTCTGCCTCATTTGGGGAAGTGATTTGAAGGTGGGTCTCCCACAGTGCAGGCGTATGGTCAAACCACTCACAGGCTCTCCTGTTAAAGATATTCCACTTTGTATAAATAATAAAATGTTCATTGGAGCAGGGAGTGAAATGCTTGTGTGCTCTAACTACCAGGCTAGAGAGTCATTATCTCTCTGGCCCACCTCCTTCTCCTGTTTCATAAATGGTGCCACAACCCCTTGTGAAGCTAGCCCAAAAAATAATTTTCACTGATACTATTTGGTGAATTTGTGTCAAATGTGCAAATAGTTTCAGTGGACACAAAACTACATTATTCAGCCAGTAAATTATTCATTCAAAAAATTTTGCCCATGTCTAACTATACATCTTCTTGAAGGCTGAGTTCATTGTCTTTTCCTATAATCCCTTGGGAGAGATCAACAGAGATGGTGGACACACTGTGTGGAAGAGATTAGCAAAATGTGAAGAAAGTTGTAATTCCTATTTCTGAAAAACAGCAAATATCGCTTTAAATATTTCCAGAGGGTGGACGAATTCTTTGCTGATCCAACATAATATTTCACACTAAGATAAATGAGACTTCATCTTTATATCAAATAGAGATGAGCAAGAGTCAGGGAAATTTTTGAGAGGTGGAGGGGGGCAGGCACAGCACCTCACTCAGTACTTCATAACTTTCTTTTACTTTTTGAAAACTCAAAACCAGAAATGATTAAGAGCAGAGTGCAGTATGGGAGGGTTATGATAAATGGTTTTACTTTGGGCCCATCTTTCATGCAAGCCACACTCATGTAGATAGGATTCTGGGATGAGCTGGTGGGATACACAAGCAATACATTAAAGGTTTCCTATTTTGAAAGAATGCAGAAATAACCACCACAATAAATAAAGATTTTGATTGGCTGGTTACATTCTCCTTATTAGTATCTCAATTATGTGCTAGACATATCTAGCACAAAATCATACAAAATCTGGGACTACAGACCAGACCAGCCAATGACACCTTAACCACCTCCTCACCACACATACGCAATTACACCCAGAAATACAGCCTTCAAAAGCCTATTGCTCCAGGAATAGTGCTTGAGCACAAACATGAAAAAACCACTCACACATCTGTACAGCACTCTAATCTTGTTCCTGAAATTCCTTTTTCCTCTATCCCCAAGATACAAGTCTTTAATGGATGACATCTGAAAACAAGCATTTAAAAATTCAGGTGTGAAAATAAATGCTTTAGCTACAGATGGACAGGTGTCCTGGTTCAGAACTACAGTAGCTGAGTTTTCACAAGTGGGACCTGTGATATCTTCAGCACTTGTACTAGATACAGAGTGAGATTATGGAAGCAGGATCTGAATGAGTTCTCCCCTGACAGCTAGCTGGCAGAGGGAGAGACTTCAGGAGCAAACAATATTTAACAGATAGAGGTGTGTTGCTCAAAGTGATCAACTTACGCTGGTGCTGGAAGTGTGGAATGTGTTTGGTATGGAATGTGGGGGTACTGAAATGCTGTTACCAATATTGTTGTCTTCACTGTATGACTAAAGAGGAACAGAACTATGCTTAAACTGTCCCAAACAAGGGGGTCACTCTCAGCTGAAAGGACCTTGTTAAGCCAGGGGCTCAAATGCCAGAGCCCTGTGAAAGTGAGAAGGGTGGAGACAGGTGCCCCAGTCAGGAAGTGTGGACTCTCCCTAAGGTTCCCAGTCTCATTTAACCCATTCCTCCCCACTGTTCAATGATAGAGCTAAATACATAGGCACCAACTCTCCCTCTGCCCAGTGGGTGCTTGACCCCTGGCCCCAGCCCAGCCCAGCCTCCTCCCACCCCTGCACTGCCCTCACTTCACCCCCATTCCACCCCTTCCCCAAAGTCCCCACTCCAGCCCCAACCCCTTCTCCTAAGTCCCCATCCCTGCCCTGCTGCTTCTCCACCTCCTCCCCAGAGCACTCCTCCCCCTCCCTCCTGGAAAGTCCTAGATGCTGCCAAACAGCTGTTAGGCAGCAGGGGTGCAGGAAGTGCTGGGAGGGAGGGGGAGGAGCAGGGACACAACACACTTGGGGAGGGGAGACAGAGTCAAGGAGGGAGGAGTTTGGCTGCCAGTGGGTGCAGAGCACCCACTAATTTTTCCCCATGGGTGCTCCCTGGAGCACTCACAGAGTTGGTGCCTATGGCTAAATGGGCTCCATTAGGTGCCTTTGTTATTTTAAGTGCTTAAATGAGAGCTAAAATCACTTGTGGTGGGATGGGGTTTCTGCCCAGCCTGCTAAAAACTGAAAATCACTAAGAGCCGACAACCACCAAAAAACTGACCTGCAGGATGTCACAGCAGAGAAGCAGGTGGCAGCAGAAGGTAACTGACAGTCAACCAGCAGAAGCAGCTGGCAAGAGTGGCAAGCAGGTGGTGGGCGGGAGTGGAACAAAAGGCTGACAGGGTGGCCAGCAGAGAGAAACATAGCTGGCGGGGCAGCCAGCAGAGAGGAACTGTGGCTGGCGTGTCGGCCAGCCAGAGCAAGTGCTCAGATCACAGAGCTAGCAAGGTGCCTTCTACCTTGGGTGGGAAGTGAAGTCACACAGATGCACCTCTGAACCCTGGGTCCTCACTGACCAAGGACAACCACTGTGAGTGCGGTATGGTGAGGGAGCAGAGAGGGACACAGAAAAGGAACTTTTGGTTGTAGAACTCAAGAATATGAGGCAGAAGACACTGCCCCATGCACTCTGGGGTGGGTGTCCTGCTCACAGTTTTATGATTATGAATTCTACTTGCGGCATTTTCCCTAATTAATGTCAGGTGACTTCCCTTATTTCATTAAAAGTTTCTTTTCTACACTCAGACTCTGTGCTTACGAGTGGGGAAGTATTGCCCCTCAGAGGCACACAGGCATGGTGTGTAATGTTCTGTGTTGTATTGTTGAAGAGGAACCCCTAGGTATCGAACCTGGCCATGGTTGCAGCCGTCTTCACCTGGCAGAAGGGTTACAGTTAGTAAAGGGAAAATAACTGTTACTATGTACCCAAGGTACCTATCATTCTGATGATTAGCTAGCCACTTTGTATCCACTTGTAATGTTTCTTTTAACCTGTATTCAACCATAATACAAATGTACATTGAATCAAGTTACATCAGGTTACACTGTATTATGTTATTTGACATGCTGTAATCCAAGGGTGCCCAACCTATGGTCTGCAGGTCACACACGGCCCACCACAGCATTTCATAAGGCCCACGGGAAGCCAAACTTCAACAAACTGGTTGCTGAGAAATTTCTCACTAACTCAGAAAGTGTACACTGTATTTGTGATTAGGGAGAGGGTTATGTGTTCTTTACTGTCCCCTTCCCGCCCCCCTCCCCCGTTTTTATTCATTCTAACACAGATTTTATGGACTGGTTTCTTTATTTGTTTTTAACTAGACAATACTCTATATAGAAACAATCTATCTAAATACATATGTAACAAGCTGAACTTAAAATATAAATCAAAACAGGTGACTTTAAATCTTATTAAAATACATAGAATCTCTTTGGCCTACACAAAGTTGCGCTTAGGTTTATGTGGCCCTCCTGAGTAATAAAATTGGACGCTACTACTATAATCGAATGTAACTCAACACATCACTTTCCATGACAGGTTTAAGGAAATTTTATTTATTTATTTTTGTTAGTAGACAATCCCCATAATAAGAGGAAATCTCTACTCCAGTTTGCCAAGCTTATGATTGTCTTCTACAAGTTGTACAAAACATCTTACTGTAGCAGGATAGAGATTTCATGAGAAAATGTCCTAACTGATAGATCAGACTACCAGGATAACTTCCATACTTGTTGGCTGGGTAAATACTTCTTTAAAACGGTATTCAAAAACATGTATTCATATTGTTAAGTCAATTTGCTTTGACTGTGCTGACATCTCTTTCCTTTGTTTTCTACCACTGTTTTTAACAGATGAACATACAGAAAGGAATATTCACTAAAACTGCAAATGTTGGGCCAGATCTTCAACTGGTGTAAATCCTCATAGCTCTACTGAAGTAAATGGAGCTGTACCAATTGTATCTAATCTATTTTACCTTCCTGATAATGGCCAGCACCTCCACTTTCCAGATATTCTTTGCTAACCTGTCTATTTTACACTTAGTGGTTGCAGACCCCAGACTATACTCCATAAAATAACAGAGTCTTAACTCATGCTCCCTTTCCCCATCTATACAGGACCAGTTTGGCAGCCTTCTTGTAGCTCAGGCAACACATGATAGCCAGCTTCCACCTTCCTTATTCTCAGGTCAGCCAGCCAAACAGCAAGGGCTGAGTTGCTCCCAGTGCCTTTCCTCTTCCTCTGCGCACTCGGTCTGGGTTCTGCATATTGAAAAGGCATCTAACAGTTAGCCATAAGCAATCAACTGTGTACCACCTGCTCATTTATTTGCCTCAAATCTCCTAGTCATTCTCCAAAAATTGAGAGAGAGGCATCCATAACCAAACTGGACAGAAAGTTGGGTATCATATAGCTACAAAATATAGTATCAGAATTAATATATTCAGCAGGGCAGATTTATGATTCCTAGGACATGTGGTAATACCCTCCGCATACAACTGCCCATTCCTTGGAATCCTTGCCTGAATCTTTAAGTGAAACATGGGTGAGGATAAGATGTGGCGGCACTGCAGTTGGCATTAGAACTTGAACTTTACATAAGAACTGAGATCTCTCAGCTGAGTATATAGTGTTCTAAAATAAAATACAGCCTTATTTGAGAACTGAGTTTAATTCAGTTAAGTAATTATTTCATCTGTGGTCTAGGGTTTTAATTCTGCTTGATTTAGAACCTTATAAAACAAAGTCATTACTGATGCCTTGTGGGTGAACTCTTACATTCACTTCATGAATGGCAGCTATAAATCCATCAGTATCTAATTGTTACAGTCTATGTGCCAGCACCTTTCCTGCCCTGTCTTCTCCTCCTGTCAGGTTTCCTTTTTTGTTCTAAGTCAAAGATTTACTTTTTCCAATAATTAAATTAAATTAGATAAATTAGAGCTTAACTGAAGTTAATTTGCATGATATCCTAATTCATTTGTGTAAGGCTTCTAAAAATCTCCAAGCTATTTCTTTAGGCAGTGAGGTAGCTAATTATCTACCTCTCCAAGCAGCCTTCAAAATATCACAGATCACATGTTTAGAAGAGAAAACAATTTTATTCCATTGCAAAAAAAAAGGCTATTACATTCCTAATGTATTATGAAAATTCCATGTTTCCAGAGAGTGGGATTAAATCATTCATCATCTAGGCAATACGTTTGGTCATATAATAATAGTCAGATATGATCACTATGCCTCGAATATCACCATTTAGGAAATCCAATCCTGTACTTTTGGGATATGCAAATCCAATTGTTGTTTTAACTTTAGGGTTCTGAGAGTGAACTGTAATCTCTATTACCTGGGTCACCTTTGGTCTCACCCCCTTCAGGACAACCCACAGAGTCATAGAGCCTAAGGCCAGACAGTTCCATCAGATCATCTAGTCTTGACCTCCTCTATATCACAGCCCACCACACTCCTCAGCACCAGCACACCAAATCCAACAACAGAAACCAGACCAAAGCACCCCAGCTACAGGACAGTAGACTATTATGTGCCACAGGCATAGAATAGGAGGGACCAAGGTGCACCAGTGCAATGGCAGGGAAATGATTAAGTGAGATAAACCCAGATAATCCTGGCAACTGACCTGCACCCATATGCTGCAGAGGAAGGTGAAAAAAAGCTCAACATCCCTGCCAATCTGGCCTGTGGGAAAATTCCTTCTGGACCCCATGTATGAAGAGCATGGGAACAAGAACCAGAAAGCCAAGCACCTGAGAGAGAGAGAACGAGAGAGCACTCAGTGCAACCTTTGAGCCTGGCTGGAGCCATCTCTGATGCTTCAGAAGAAGATTTAAAAAACAAAACAAAAATGGAATACTCTGGAGGGGGAATCTGTTCCTGAACTCTGCAAGTGGCTGGCTGGAACGCTGAAGCATGAGCTTTTAGGAACATAAGACATAAACCAGAAGTGAGCCCCTACCATTCCAACCAGCCCTGTCACACAATCACACTAAGAAATTCGTCCAACTCTCCTAATACTAAGTAAGTTGTTTGCCCTCACAACTCCTATTGGGAGATTGTTCCAGAACCTCACCCCTCTGATGGTTAAAAACCTTCCAATTTCCAGCCTGAATTTGTTTATGGCCAGTTTATGACCATTTTTTCTTGTGCCAACATTATCCTTTAGTTTAAATAGCTTTTCACCCTCCCCAATGTATTTATAGAGAGGCACTCTCAGCCTTCTTTTTGTCAGACTAAACAAATCAAGTTCTTCCAGTCTCCTTCCATAAGATAAACCCTCTATTCCCCTGATCATCCTAGTAGCTCTTCTCTGAACCTCTTCCAGTCTGAATTCATCTTTCTTGAAGATGGGTTGACCAGAACTGTACACAATATTCCAAATGAGGCCTTACCAATGCTTTGTATAATGGCATTAATATTTCTCTATCCCTACTAGAAATACCTTGCCTAATATAGCCTAGGATTGCATTTGCCTTTTTCATAGCCACATCACATTGGTGGCTCATAGTCATCCTGTGATTGACCACACACCCAGGTCCTTCATCTCCTCTGTCACTTCCAACTGATGAGCCCCCAGTTTCTAGTAGACATTCTTATTATTAGACCCCCTAAGTGCATGACCTTGCTATTTGTACTGTTGAATTCATCCCATTATTTTCATTTCTGTCTTCAAAATCATTTAGATCTTCCCATGTAATATTCCACTCTTCCTCTGTATTGATAGTGCCTCTCAACTTTGTGTCATCAGCAAATTTCATTAGCACACTTGCGAACACATCAGATCAACTTGTAGACTGGGCCTCATACAGGGTTGCCCGAGGGGGGGGAGGGGCAAGTGGGGCTATTTGCCCCGGGCCCCGGGCCCCACAGGGGCCCCCACGAGAATATAGTATTCTATAGTATTGCAACTTTTTTTTATGGAAGGGACCCCCAAAATTGCTTTGCCCCAGGCCCCTTAAATCCTCTGGGTGGCCCTGGCCTCACAAAATGACCTTGCCCTCGTTCAGGATCCAAAACGCTTGGGATATTTCATTCTTCTAGATGGAACCACAACTACTCACTGATATATGTTGAGTCAGCTCAGTACATGGCAACTCATATTCAGCATCATGTCAAGTCTTGCACAACTTTCCACACAGTCAGCACAGACAGTCACTGATCCATATTGGTCTTCAGCTACCAGTTGTCACAAGCACAAAGAAGAAAAAGTGAAACCTGTGCAAAGCACTTGGGATTAAATACAGTGAGGCATTGGAACATTGTAACAATACCACTCCACCACATCCTGATACAGCAGACTTACAGGCATTTCTGTAGAGACATCTACAAAGCAGCCACCAGAGCCATTCCATGTGGATATCACCCTGTGTACATCCCTGCCTTGAAGAGGAGTGCACCTCTCTATTCAAGCAGTACGAGTCAACCGGTGACCCACACTTGGCCCACCACTTAATCGAAGCTTTGAGCTGTGCTTGCTGAGCCAGATGGGAGGAAAAGACCGAGAACCTAGACTTTACTCGTTTCATCTGGAAATGCTTGAGTTTACCTTGTTGCCTTGGAGTAGCCCCGTAACCACAGACACCAAGCCGATAATCTATGAATAGTAACCAAGTTGTCATCCACTTGCTTTGCATGGGAAAGACACCTTTGGAAAAAGAAGAGAAGAGTCAAGTCCAGGGTGAATGGTGGGTCTTCCACAGGCAGAACAAATCCCGAGCTTGCCCTGAACCTCTCTCAGTTCCAGAGATGGACAGAGTGATATACATCATCACGTCTGGCACTGCTGCCTGCTATGACAACATTTTTCCAGAGTTCCTGAAATATCTTGGCCCATGTGCCTGCTCTCGGCTGATTCCATTCTTCATAAGAGTCATGTCAAAAGTCACTGGCCTCCAAAAACCTGGTAAAGACCCAAACCAGGCATCAAGCTACTGCCCAATATCATTGCTTTCTGTATGTCTCAAGGTTCTAGAGCACCTAATTTTACAGCAGACAACACCAGAGGTGGAGAACATATTGAATGTCAAGCAAGCATGCTTTCGACAAGGTCGAAGCACATGTGACCAAGTAATTGAGCTAACCATATTAATTGAAAGCAGTTTTCAAAGAAACCTGAAAACAGGTGCTATTTTCCTTGAACTCACTGCAGCGTATGATATGGTGTGGCACACAGGTCTACTTGTTAGACTATCAAGAGTACACTCACAATAGGCTACTGATGCCATTGAATTGCTTCTCCAAGATAAACAGTTTAGGTTTCATGTGAGTGAGAAAACAAGTGCTTGGAAAAAACAGATGAACTAATTACTCAGGGGTCTGTTCTAGCCCCAACCTTGTTCAACCTATACATCAATGACCCGTCACCAACCCAGTGACAGACGTTTATCTGTGCAGACGACTTCTGGGCTACAGGCTCAGACTTTCTTTGGGCTGGAGAAGACCCTGAGTGATGATGAAGGAAAGCTGGCTGACTACTGCAAGACATGGTGCTTTCAGCCTAGCACCAGCAAAACAGTCTCTAGCACATTCCAACTCCAGCATGCTAACACTAAGAGGGAACTAAACAGCATAACAAATGGCCAGAGGCTGAAGCATACCCAGTTTACTTAGGCGTGACCCTCGACCAGCCACTAACATACAAGAGTCACCTGAGCTAGACAGCCTCAAAGGTCAAGACACACAACAACCTTCTCAGCAAACTGGCAGGTTCTTTATGGGGAGTGGATGCTCCAACCCTAAGGACCTCGGCCCTCACCACCTCATACTGAATAGCAGAGCACTGTGCACAAGTATGGAGTCAGTCAGCACACACCAAACTTTTTGATGTGCAACTCAACTCAACAATGCGCATCATCACAGGAACTCTCCGACCAACTCATCTTCCATGGCTTTCAGTTCTGAACCACATTGCTCCCCCTTACATCAGGTGGGAGATTGCAGCTGGCAAGCTGCTTGAGAAGATACATGCCAACAAGCCTGCCCTTGTTCAACAACTTTTTTAGCCCATCAGCTACATGTCTTTCATGATGATATCCACTGTAGTCAAGACTGCCACACCAGGATGTGACAGCTGAGTTCCTGTGGTGGGAAGACTGGTGCTTAACATCAACCACCAATCAGTTCCTTGTCACAGACTTTACTGCTCACCTACCCAGCTTCGACCTACCATGTTGTCAGGCCCTTCCTAACTGATTCTGAACTGGGCAAGGTCTCTGTGCAGCCAACCAGCACCACTGGGGTCTTCGAGACAGTCCATCTGCAGCTGCAGTGCAGGTTGAACAATGATACGCATTGTCGAGGAGTGCCTGCTAACCAAATTCAGCGGTGGGCTCCGAGAGCTCCACTTGGCCACTGAGAATGCTATTGTTTGGCTCGGTTAATGCGCAGACACCAATTACTTTGGCACACAATTTGGTCCCAAGACCAATCCTTTAGGAACTCTACTGGTAACCTCTCTCCAGCCTGATAATTCATCTTTCAGCACAACCGATTGCCCTCTCCCCATGAGCCAATTTCTTATCTAACTTACAATGCTTGTACTGAACCCCATCTTCCCTAATTTAACTAATAATTTACCATGTGGTACTGTGTCAAATGCTTTAGTGAAGTCCAAATATATTAGATCTACTGCACTTACCTTATCTGAAAAAAATCAGTTATTTTCTCAAAGAGGGAAATCAGGTGAGTCAGGCATGATCTTCCTTTGGCAAACCCATCTTGTATGACATCCCCTTTACCATTTTCCTCTATGAATTTAATTATTCTTTCCTTTACAATGTGTTCTAAAACCTTACATGCTACTGAGGTCAGACTAATGTCTGTAATTGCCCTGATCACTTTTTTCCCTTCTTAAATAGAGGTACGTTGGCTATTCACACTGCATAACAGCCCAACATCATCCTTCTTTATTCCCTTTTTATCTATATAACTAAAAATTCTCTTACTATTTATTTTCATTTCCTTGACAATTTCCTTCGACTTCACTTTTAGCAATTCTTACTTTTTTCTTACATTTTCTAACCTCCAGATGTAGCTTTCTTTGCTTTTTCCATTTGCCATCATTTCTCTGCTTACTCCCAGGGGCAGCTCCAGGCCTCAGCATGCCAAGCGCGTCCTTGGGGCAGCAAGCCGGGGGGGGGGGGGCGCTCTGCTGGTGCCGCGAGGGCAGCAGGCAGGCTGCCTTCGGTGGCTTGCCTGCAGAGGGTCTGCTGGTCCCGCGGCTTCGGCGGACTTCCTGCAGGCTCGCCTGTGGGAGGTCTGCTGAAGCTGCAGGACGAGCAGACCCTCCACAGGCAAGCCACCGAAGGCAGTCTGCCTGCCGTGCGTGGAGCAGCAAAATGCTTAGAGCCACCCCTGCTTACTCCTAATAACCTTTTTGTGGTCATTATTCATCCAGCTTAATCTGGAGTCTTTCCATACAATTTTTTTCCCCCTGCTTGGAATGCAAATTTCAGATAGTTTTTGTAGAGTTGATAGGAAGAAATTCCAAGCCTTCTCCAAATTTAATTCATTAAGCTAATTCAGTCCAGTTGACTTTGTTAACTACTGTCCTTTATTTCCCCAAGTCTGTCCTTTTGAAATAAAAAAACGTAGTTGGTGTCCTGGTTTTGATTATCTTTCCATTTAATTTAATCTGAATCAATTCATGATCACTTGATCCAAGGTTATTGCCTTTGACCATCTCTCTGTGATATCATCCCTACTTACCAAAACCAAGTCTAAATTTGCATCACCTCTTATCAGTTCAATGACAATTTGATGATGAAAACTCTCATCTATCATACACAGGAATAACTGGGCTCTACCAGTACTAGCAGCATTTATTCTCCAATCTATACCTGGGAAGTTAAAGTCTCCCATTATAACAATTTCTCAAAGTATTTATTTTTCTAATAATATTAAAAAAGATCTCTGTCCATATCCAAGTCTGACCAGCTGGGTCCCCCAGGGATCTGTACTGGGACTCGCTGGCTGCCACTTCCCACAGCTCCCATTGGCCGGGAACAGCAAACCACAGCCACTCAGAGCTGCGGGGGGCCGTGCCTGCGGACGGTCAATATAAACCAAATGTCTCGTGGCCCAGCAGTGGATTACCCTGATGGGCCACGTGCTGAAGGTTGCCGACCTCTGGTCTAGATTAGTGAGTAGCAGCGTCACCCCTGCCCTTTAACCTGGGGTGCCCTTTACACTGCTTTGCTATTTTTGCCTCCACTCCTGGACTGCTCACAATCAGCCTCCAGCATGTAAGTCACTCCCAGTTATGTCTGTGTGCACTTGCAGCCTGACAGTCACACCCAGGTTTTTACTAGTCTGGATTATACTGCAGAGTGACTGCAGCACACTCCCAGTCCCAGATTTTCCCAGAAATGTGCATCTCGTACTGCCCAGCCTTCTCCTGGACAATACAAATTTATATAAGTTCATTATTTCATCAGTGGAAATAATACACAGAGATTTTGTTGCCTCAAATAGAGTTTTCCACACACTTCAATTCAAACACACTGGATTAGATAAAATTAAAAAAAGGAACAAGTTAATTAACAGCAAAGAGAGAGGTTTTAAGTGAGTACAAATAAAAGTAAAAGTAAAAGTCAGAAATTGTTACAAGAAAAATAAAGTTAAAAACACAACTAATGCTTAACTTAAACTGTTAAATTCAGAGTAAAATGTTTCTCATCACATGCTTTCAACAGTCTTATTGGCCAAACTTGTAAGGCCAGGACCCCTTCTTCTATGTAAAGGTTGTTTCCTTTGTTCCTTCTGGTGTAGTGAATCAATGGACAGAGAGATAGTTTGGAGGAGGGGTGCCTTGGGGTGTTTGTCCATCATTTTTATATTTTTAGGACAAACAAGTTGGACAAACACCTGTCAGGGATGACGCAGGTGTACTTGGGCCTTCCTCAGCACAGGAGGCTGGACTTGATAACTACTCCAGGTGTCTTCCAGCCCTGCATTTCTATGATTCTATGGTTCTGTATAAATACCTTAGCTAGATACAGCTAGATTGTCAGAGCTCAGTTTAAACATCGTGCTCTCAAATCATTACAGCATGGCTTTTGTAAAGAGAACTCAGGCCTCACAATCTATTAGAATTATATGAGGGAGTCAACAAGCATGTGGATAAGGATGATCCAGTCAACATTGTGCGCTAAAATAAAGGGACCTACTCCTCAGACCATTAAAGTCAATAGAAAAAGCTCTCATTGACCTCAAGGGCTTTGGATCATGCACTGATATTTAGATATATATATTCAGATTTCTATGATCTGGAAAACAGGTTATAAAGCTCTAAGATCAGACTTTCTAATGAGATTTCTACTATTTTTGGGATTCAACTGGTCTGGAAAAAGAATAAAAGTATTATAACTTACACTAAATATTCATAGATTCTATTTTGTATCTGAAGATACTGTTTTAATAAACTTTAAAACAATATATTCCTCAGTCCAAGTGCTGATCTACTAAAAATATCTCTAATATGAAATCTCAAATACCCCGAATAAACAATAAATTGGGTGATAAATAATCAGTAAAACAATAAAATCCTAGCAAAAATCTAAGACAAAGGATCAGATTGGTGGGCAGAGAGGATGACTGTACCATTACTCATCTGTGTCTTGACACACGCATAATAAAAACAATATGCTAAATTACAAGTTTGAGTGACAGATGAAAATTAGAATATGAAAGTGATCACAAATCATATACCTTACATCAGGGGATAGGGAAACATTCATAATATCACATTCAGGTACTAAACTGCCAAATGGAAAACTTATTTAGAAACAGTTCAATAAAGATGGTAATTAAAGACAATCATGTTTGCAAGTATATTTTCTGAACTGTTGTAACAAAAAGAGTATAATGTACTTGCACTGATTTTTTTTGCAATGCAGATGTCAGATTCATGCCACACTGAATTTATTCACTATTTTTTTAAAAAACAGATTTATACATTTTTCATGAAGACAATTTATTTAAACACCACCCAAAGATGCAAAGTTTGCTTTGCAACTGCAAAGCTTCTTGAAAAAGTGTGAAATAATGTATTAATATATGTATGAAGGAGAAAAATAATTCCAAATTTCCAATGAAACCCCAGGATAAATATCACAATAGCTAAGTTCCCACAAAAAGTTGCTAAATCCCCAGAATGTGATCATTACAGCATCAGTGGGACTCCTGTCAAGACAGTGCCCACTCTGATACCACTCAGCCCTATGCTGAGGAAAGGAAACCATCTCTTCAACAAAAACTCTGGCCTGAAAAGGACCAAAAAGGCAAAGGAGAAATAGAGAGCAAGCTCAGAAAAGGAAGAAGCTAGAAAAATGGGCCTTTTTTCTGTAAAGCCACTCAGCACAGATTTACACTCTAGTCTAAGTCGATATAACTTGCATTGCTCAGGGGTGTGAAAAAGCCCCCCTGTCCCGAAGCAATGCAATTTTCTCTCCCCCAATGACATAGCTGCCGCTTCTCACCAAGGTGTTGTAATTATGCTGCCAGGAGAGCGCTCTCCCGTTGGCATAATGCATCTTCACCAGATGTGCTACAGCAGCGCAGCTACACCAATGTAGCACTGTAGTGTAGATTTGCCCTCAGAGTCAGAGAAAGTGAGATACCACTTGTAGTGATATGATTCTTTGCAGAATATTATTCAGTCAAAAGATGACTGTTTGCTATAAAGAGTTCTAGACAGGGAATAAAGTCCCTGGTAAACGAGAGAGAGAGCTGGAACTTGAGCTGTGTAGAAAACTGTTTGCAAGTTGTTTCTTTTAATAAATGCCTCCTGTTTAATGGACTGTGATTGCATTCATCATGAGACATCACTAAATTTTCCTCTAAACAGCAAACCTAGATGCTGGCTGATAGGTAGCAGATTACCTGGCTTTCCCCACAAGAGAGACTTGCTATCCAGGTTAAGACTGGCAAGGAGAACGGTGGGAGTAATGACTATCTTGTGACCTACCTAATCTATCCATGAGCCTTAGCTAAGCTTTCCCATACTCAGAAAAAATTGGAGTTCATTTTAGTTAAGGGAATGGGCAAGGACTTGTTATGAGGTTGTTTATCCTATTTTTTACAGTTCTGTCTCTTGACTAGATTGTTGTTGTTTATTTTAAGATAACTATTCGCCCTTCTTACACCAAACAAACTCCCCTCCCCTTTAAGCACTCTTGCTTGCCACGTTGACACGTTTTCTTTTTACTCAGGATTGTATATGTGCCTTGACTCTGTCTACATGTTCTCACATTGGCTACTACTTCAGATCTCTCGTTTTTTAAATCCTATTAAAAAGTTGTAAAAATGCATTTTAAAACCTTTCACTGATATAATGCAGCAGCAGTGACATTATAACAACTTTATATAAAATAGTTTCATTAAAAATGTAACAACCCTTTTAAGCTAATTGGATCAGGATCACAGATCTTTGGAAGCCAATAGGATGTCAACACATGTGTAAGAGACTTCAGCTGATATCATCTTGGGTCACTAGCAGAGTGTCAATGGAACAACTATCTCATTTTGATGTGTCATGTTTGCCCTCTCAACAATGCATCTTTCCTGTGAATGAAGTAGCAACTGTGCACTTACTTCAGGCATCTTTTCCTCTTTGAGAGATGTCCTTTGTTTTAGGTTTAAACTTACCACTGCCCCAGACAAACTAGTGTTCACATTTTCCTAATCGGGAGCCCTGTTTTCAAACCGCCGGGGCAGAATTTACAAAAGAGGATGTGCATTCCAATTCCTAAATGTCCGAAATGAACTAATTTTCTCCTATTTTATATTGATTTACATCACCCTTAATTCTGTATTAACATTTTGTTAATAATTTGGGCCCCACTCCCATTCTCACTGGCTGATGGCAAAACTCCCATGGCCTTCAGTGGAAGCAGGACCAGGCCCTTGCAACTTAAAGAGTTAAAAGATTAAAGAAAACCCTACCAACTTCTCATTTCACCCAAAACATCTCTGATTGTCAAAAGTGCTCAGTGTTGGTTTAATTTTGTTCCCACTGAAGTCAGTGGGAGTTTTACTATTGACCTCAATGGCAATAAGATAGACTCCTACTGAGCACTTTGGAAAATACTACGCTCAAGCCATGACTACTAAGCAACTTAATTTCCACCGACACCAACAGGAGTTAAAGATACTCAGCATCTCACAGGACGACTGGTATAAAAATCTCCTGTTTATCATTCCTCTAACCCAGAGATCAGCACGTGGCCTGACAAGGTAAGCCTCCTGGTGGGCCAGGCCAGTTTGTTTACCTGCCGCGTCTGCAGGTTTGGCCGATTGCGGCTTCGCTGCTCCAGGCCAATGGGGGCTGCAGGAAGCAGTGCAGGCCGAGGGACGTGCTGGCCACCCTTCTCACAAAGGTTGCCGATCCCTGCTCTAACCTCAGTCTACTTGTCTATGTGCTTAGACTGTGAGCACCTTAGACAAGGGGCAGTCCTTTCTTAAATCCCTGGGAAGCTCTTAGCATATGGTGAGTGCTATCATAAAAGATGATAATGACGATAATAATAGGCTCTTATTGATAGAAACTCAAAAAGATGCTAGCATGGTGACTTCCAAAGCTGCTTTCTAATTTTATTAATATTGTCTTCACAAAGCACTCGACGTGTTTTAGCTTCCGCAGAAGATTAGAAGACCTGTGGTTGTTATTTTGCAGCAGACAGGACTGCTAAGCTTTTTTTCTTCCCCCTTTCCTTTTTGAAAGAGATATTTTTGGACATATCATCCTCACTGTGGATCAATGCCATTAGTTAAAGCTAAGAGACATCTCTCAGGCACTGTGGAAGAATCAGCTGGGTTTTAATCAATAAGTTACCTCTGACATTTATAAACACCCTTTAGAATCAGAACATTATTTTAAAACATTTAATATCATTTTGTGAGGATGGCTCATCCTTTAAAATCTCTCTTTGCCCCTCTTGAGAACTCATTCAACATAATAGACTGAGTTTCAGCTAGATCATTCAAGAAAGGGGGAAAAAAATTAAAAATGACTGACTTAACCTCACTGTAAATATTTTGAATTGTTATTGGTTCTATTGACCTTTTTTCCCCTTCTCTCTTTCCCATAATGACACATAAAAGGCTCCTTTTTCAATGCAGAAGTTGCTTTGCTAATGAAAGCAACTGGTCAAGGCTAAAAATAAACCTAGAGAAAGAAGAGAGTAGGTTCATGGATTTTAAGGCCAGACAGGACCATTGTGATCCCTTGCATAACACAGGCCAATAAATCTCACCCAGTAATTCCTGCATCAAGGTGTCGGTATCGCTTTCAGCGTAGTGAGTGTGGAGCAGAAAAGTAGAACATATCAGCAAAGGCTATCTGCACACACAAAAAGCTGTGTGTGCAGCCCCATCAGCCCCATCTTACAGAGAGGTGGCATTTAGTGGGCATAGAGTGACACAACTATTGAGCTATATGCCAATTAGAAAGATCAGCCATAGAACTGAGAAAAACTTCTTGTAAAACTTGGCACTAGCTTATTGCTCTAAAAGTAATAGGGGCTTATTGTCTTTCCCCGAATTAGAAAAATGCTTCAACCTTCTGGACACTGCAGATGTACACAGCACAGGAATCCTCCTAAATCTTTGTATGTCTTTGACTCTGGCCAGAGACGAAGGACGATCCAGTGGTAGGATACTAGCCTGGGATTTTGGAGAGGATCCAGTACTAAGGGTCTGTATCTCTGCACACTGCAATCAAAGATGTGATTTGTATCTCAGGTCGACATTCCCGCACTCGCTTTAATCTAGCTAGCACTCTAAAAATAAAAATGAAGCCGCAGCAGCACAGGGTTCAGTATGGCCTGTACAAGGCCACTGGTCCCCTTGAGGATGTACATGCATTGCTAGCCCACAATGAAACCTGTGCCACCATACCGTCACCACTATTTTGGCCGTGCTAGCTAGATTAAATCTAACACCGGTGTTCCCTCAAGGCTGCAAATGTACCTCCAACTGCAGTGTAGACATACTTTAAGTAGAAGTCTATAGAGTCTACCATGGAGATGCTATCAATAATTGGATATATTAGTGTTACAATAAAGTAGAATTTGAAAGGTATAAGGCAGAGTTTATACATCTCCCCCACACTATCAGCACTTTTTAGACAGTTAGGGCCCTACGTGTTCTGGATTTGTCATGCAGAGCTAGCTATCCAGTGCAGTCAAACTTTTCTTAAGAAGCACAATAAAACTATCCTAGTCCAAACTATATTTGCCTGTGTCCATCTGATGCTTTCATGGACAACACTGTATGCTGTTGCCATGCAAAAAACTAGGGTTTGAGATTCTCAGTGCTGTGGGTGCACCACAATAGTGATGCCTTCAGTCTGTGCTGGAGGGTGAGCCTGTGCCCTGCAAAGAACTTCTCTGATTTAAACCAGGAAGCACAGACTCACTGACACTATTAAGCAAGCGCACCTAACACGTGGAATGAAAATGTGTTTGCTTTTTGCTGAGAATCCCAAACCAATCTCTTATTTACTTTGATAATAAATCTGGCCATCATCTGCTTGAGAAGATCCAAGATGAAAAATGTATCTGATGATGTGAACTCTGTAATAGATCCAGCAGCATGAATGTGTAAACTTGCCTTTCTGAAACACAGGGTGACAAAGCCAAGTGACTCACTTCCCTGGCAAGAAGGAATTGGATGTTAAATTTCCTTGCTCCTTCTGTGGTGTAATAAGGCAAGTAAAATATTTCCATTGTTTCTGATATTAGAATGCTAATTGGATGTTCTAGGATGGCTATGAAGGCCCATAATTTGTTAAAAGGGATGCTTAGGGGAGACCCGAGAACCCCCTCGTTATATAAAAGCCAAATAGTTCAAGGACTGTTGCTGTCAAATCTTTGTATATTTGATAGCGTAATAGTTCATCCTTCCCATTCTGGGTTCTTTTCTGTGGAGGTTTATATTATCACAACTGTTTACTGATTGCACTCTAAAATCAAGCAAATGAGCACTTCTTTTCTTCCTCCTCCATCTACATAGAGGATGGAATAGATTCATAAATTGCAAGGCCAGAAGGGATCATTTTGATCATCTAATCTGACTTCCTCTATAACACATGCCATAGAACTTCCCCAAAATCCTTCCTAAAGGAGCAGCTCTTGTAGAAAAAACATCCATTCTTGATTTTAAAATGGCAAGTGATGGAGACCATACCAAGATCCTTGGTAAATTGTTCCAGTGGCTAATAACCCTTCCTGTTAGAAAAAAATATACCTTATTTTCAGTCAGAATTTGTCCAGTTTCAATTTCCAGCCATTGGATCGTGTTATGCCTTTCTCTGATAGATTGAAGAGCTCATTATCAAATATTTGTTGCCCATGTAGGTACTTGGAGATTGTGATCAAGTCACTTCTTTACCTTCTCTTTATCAAGCTAACTAGATGGAACTCCTTGAATCAATCAGTATAAGGCATATTTTCTAATCCTTTAATCTTTCTCATCGTTCTTCTCTGAACCAGCTCCAATATATCAACACTTTCTTCTTGAATTGTGGGCACCAGAACATAAGACTGGCTATATTGAGTCAGACCAAAGGTCCATCTAGCCCAGTATCCTATCATTTGACAGTGGCCAATGCCAGGTGTCCCAGAGAGAGTGAACAGAACAGGTAATAATCAAGTGATCCATCCCCTGCAAACAAAAGCTAGGGACACCATCACTACCCATTCTAGCTAATACCCATTGATGGACCTATCCTCCATAAATTTATCTAGTTCTTTTTTTACCCCTATTATAGTCTTGACCTTCATAACATCGCTCCACATGGCAGAATCTATAAAAGGCACTGGAAACATCCCCATTTTGCCTCTTTCCTGTTCCAGCCTCTGGACTATGGATTTACACTAATGGGAGCAGTCTAACCAAGCGACCGAGAACCTTCCAATGATTTGGAAACAAATATGAGACTTGACTTAAGCCAGCAGTTTATTCCATCACAGCTACAAGCCTGATCCAAGCACTTTGCAATTATTGTATGCATTTGATTCCTTTAACCAATAAATAAACCTTTAGATTTTAAATACTAAAGGATTGGCAACAGCGTAATTATTGGGTACGATCTGAGTTATATATTGACCTGGGTGGGTGGCTGATCCTTTGGGATCAGAAGAACCTTAAATTTAATTAAATTGATTGCAAAGAACCACTCATCTTAAAGTCTAGTGTTTTTTGTGGCAATACAAGGACTGGAATGCCGAAGAAAACTACAGTTCTGAGGTGAAACAGAAGTTTACTTTTGTTGCTGGTTTGGTATATCTCATGGGAGAATAACCATCAGTCTTGGGGTTTGTCTGCCCTATTTCTCAGCAGTTTGTTCTGAACTTGGTATTCTCAGTTGTGACCCACTCAGGCATGGTTACAGAAGTAAAATAACCTCTCTACTCCTACTTCAGAATCTCCTGTTTATGCATCTAAGGATTTAATTAGCCCTTTTGGTCACAGCATCACACTGGGAGCTCATGTTCAGCTGATTATCCACCACTACCCAAATCTTTTTCAGAGTCAATAATTTTGTCTAGAAGGGATACAAGACAGAAATATTCCTGTAATTATTTTAGGTACCAATTACTTACAAGATGCTATTAAAAATGTTGTTGTGATGTCACTATTTGCTAATATATATTCATAATATATTAATATGTAATACATTTTGGCTTGGAAGGGTTAGATTTTTATCAGTAAATGTCAATTTCACCATACACACACACAAACCACTGAAGAAATATTTCCATCGATAATAGATAACCAAAGAAAGAAAAATGCTGCTTGAGAACTTATTAGTTTGATTTAAAGAAGTTTATTTTGTATATTTTGACATGTGAGGTTGACAATTTGTGTTTTAGTGCTGTAACTCAATGAATACAAACGTCTGTCATTAAATAATTATTGTCTGGCATCTCTCCCCCTAATTTACCACAACAGTGAAAAAGTGATTGATAAAAATAGAAAAAATGCTTAAAACATTATTTTTGCAACTGTGAACATTTAAATTTATAAAAAAAATGTTTAAAAACATATCCATTAAAATCATAAAAAAAATCTGCCAAGTCTAAATATATTCAAAGTCCTGAGCAAGGCTTATGGAGGAAAGCAATAAAAATCAATTAGCAATAACCAAGAGAGAGAGACAGACAGACAAGGTCAACAACTATTTACTGTAATGTTCATTCAATATTGGGCTCCAAAAAGGGAGTGCTAATGCACTAAAATGGGTAGTTTAAGAAGGAGGAAGTTAATGTCTGAGAGAGGCCTATTATAAGTGTGTAGACTGGTTGTTAGAACAGAAGACTGTGAAGCAGGAGATTCTGAGCGTAGCTCTGACAACGTGGCCTTAACAAGTCACTTAAGAATTCAATTTGTTAGAACATGGGACCTATTCAGATGAGCAAGGCTTGCTGTATTGGGTCCTGAGACCCACTATTTCAGATTCCAACAGACGATAAAATAAGGATAATTAAGCTTACGTACCTCCCAGGGATGTTGCGAATATTAATTAACTAATGTGTTTAAAGTGTTTTGAAGATGAGAAGTTTTCAGTGTTACTGCTTACCACTGTCTTTATATATACTGAAAAAAACAATAATGATTAATTTTTAAAGCTATAGGAGGAAAATACACTAAGATGTGGAATCCCAAGGAAATAAACTTTTCCCTAATGCAGCTTTTTGGAATGACTATCAAGAAGTTGGGAGTACAACAATTGTGTATTATTGATGCATTTATTATGAAGAACTGCAATGCTGTAAATCTGAAATGATGTATAGGTAGGATTGCCAAGCATCCAGTTTTCGACTGGAACATCCAGTCGAAAAGGGATCCTGGCAGCTCTGGTTGGCACCATCAACTGGGCCGTTAAAAGTCCAGTTGGCAGCGCTGCAGGGGTCCGGGGCTAAGGCAGGTTCCCTGACTTCCTTAGCTCCACATGGCTCCTGGAAGTGGCCACCAGTTCCTAGCAACCTCTAGGTGCATGGGCAGCCAGAGAGGCTGCGCGCGCTGCTCCCACCCTGAGTGCTGACTCTGCAGCTCCCATTGGCCAGGAACCGTGGTAAGCGCTGCTGGGACCCTGCACCTCAACCCCCTGCCCCAGCCCAGAGTGTCCTCCTGCACCCAAATTCCCTCCTGAAGCCCGCATCCTGAACCCCCCAACAACACCCAAACCCCTGCCCCAGCATGAAGCCCCCTTCTTCACTCTAAACCTCTCATCCCTGGCCTCACCTCAGAGCCCCTAGCCCCAGCCAGAGCCTGCACTGCCTTCTGCACTCCGAACCCCTCGGACCTCATCCAGAGCCCCCTTCTGTATCCCAAACCCCTCATCCCCAGCCCCATCCCAGAGCCTGCACCCCTAGCCACAGTTCTCACTGCCCACACCCTAAACCCCTGCCCCAGTCTAGAGAAAGTGAGTCGGGGGCTGGGGGGATAGTGCACGATCAAGGGAGGGGGGAATGGAGCGAGCAGGGGCAGGGCCTCGGAGAAAGCCCTATTGTGAACCAATAGCCAAGCCTGAATTACAGCTCAGGAGTTCCTGATTCCCAATCCAATATGAAAACTCACTCAACCACACTACCTTCCTTCAAAGGTCTCTGCTGCCTCTTGGCCCTGAAACAGTATTGCACTGACAGAAATCATTACTTAATCTGACCTGCATAATACAGAACAAAGAACCTCATACAGTAATTTCTGCATCAAGCCCATAACTTCTGTTTGAGCTACAGTATATCTTGTATAAAGACATCTAACCTTGATTTAAAGACTCAAGTGATTGAGACTCCACCATGTTCCTAGGTAAACTGTTCAATGGTTAATTACTCTCATATTCTATATTATTCTCTATAATAAGTCAAAAACATTAAGATTTGTATGCATCTGAACACCTCATTCAGGGCACTGAATGACTGCAGCTCTTATGGAATTCAATGAGCATTGAGGGGGCTCAGCATTTTATAGAATTGGACCTAGGGAGCCTCTACTTGACTTGAAGCACAACCTGACGCAGTTGGAAATAATTTCGTTCAGTGAGATCAATGGTAATCCATCACTATAGGCCATTCCTGTACAAAACAGCCAGAAACCTATAAATGCCTGATTGAAACAAGTCATTCTGAAAGGGTTTTATGATTCACAGCATCAAAGGCCTTATTAAGGTCCATAAATAGTCCAAGCAGAGTTTTAAAAAAACATCTTTATCTGCTGCTGCAAGAAAAATATCATTATGAGCGTTAGTAATGTCAGCAGCAGCATTGTGCGCTTAGTAGGAGCCTGATTGGAGAAGGCTCCAAGAAGAAAGCCAGGTTGATTTAATCCTTGTATGCCAGGTGTCAGATTTTCCCAGCACAATGTACCCTGTGGGTAACTGCCACAACGACACTGCCAGCCTCACAGAATTCAATACATTTCAAGTTGTTTTTGTGTCAAAAGGCTGCATTTATACAAGCTGAGTTGACTCAAAATTGGGAAACTTGAATTGTGTTTTGAGACACTGGACATTTCTAAATGGATTTGTTTTAAAGCAATGACCCTTCCTTGAAATGGGATATTCATGAAGCTTCATTAAACTGTCTGTATGGGTGGGTGGATGTGGGGGTGGAGTATGGATGTGGACGGGTGTCAGTGGTGCTGTCTTCATATTAACTTTTCATTATATAAACAATGTTCTAAAACGTTTAAGTGTCTTTAGAACAATGATCAGGTTGGACTTCTCGCCCAGAAATCTTTTGGATATAATGGTAGCATTTAGAGATCCCAACAGAGATTGGGGGCCCCACTGTGCGAGGCACCATACAAATACATTAGCGAGAGACATTATGAGAGACAGTCCAAACTCTGAAGAACCTACAATCTAAACAGACAATAATGGCAACAGGTGGGATGAGAAACAGAGGCACAGGCAAGTGAACGAACTTGCCCGTGGTCACACAGCTGGTCAGAGGCAGATCCACAAATAGAATCCAAAACTACAAGGCCCCTTCCCTCGGATCATGGAGATTCCCAATTTTAACTCCCATATCCTGGGTGTTAGAACATGAGGCATTCCCACATAGCCTTACCCTTATCTCCTATCTTAAGAGATGAAAATGCAATAAGCTCAATTAAGCCATTATTAACGTGGACTTCATACCAACAGATGTTTTCTGGTACTTTGCAAATTGCCTGATTTGTCTTGTGTCTTAATGTGAAATTTACAATGTTGCTGGCATCAGCTAGTATGGTTGGAACAATAGAGGTGATGACTGCATAGAATAAAGCTATATATTCTGGCTATGGCCCTGGTAAGTTATTTGTCTAGCAGGATCAAGCCCATAGTAGACCAACAGAGCTGCTTTGCCTAACAGCTGCACAATAGCCAGTCTTAATTTACTTTTATAGAATTAAGGTTTCCTCTGAAAATGATGCTCAAAATAGAGCTCTGCAGATCACAGAATAGAATCATAGAATATTAGGGTTTGAAGAGATCTCAAGAGGTCATCTAATCCAATCCCCTGCTCAACGCAGGACCAACACCAACTGAAGCATCCCAGCCACAGCTTTGTGAAGTCGGGCCTTAAAAACCTCTAAGGATGGAGGATGTAGTCTCAGGGAATGTTTGAGATTAATATTGTAATTGTTGCCACCAATTTATAACCTGTTTCTCTCATCACAGGCTTGTCTTGCAGGACACATGTATCCTTTGTTAATAAAAAGGTAAAATATGCATAAAGAATGTGTACCTTAAATTCTGACAAATTTTAATTTGGACGAGGTGAAAGTTGTTAAAATTCCAGATCTGGAGTGGTACTGAGACATGTCCAATTTCTCCTGGGTGACACACCTATATAGTTCCAACAATTCCAACCAACTCTCCATTCCGTGCAGCCAAATCATAGCATCGCTAGCCCCAATATTCACATACCATGTCCTCTAAAAATCATGAGATTGTCTCAAAAATCAGGAGCTTTCAATTTTTTTAAATTTTTTTGAGACTTTAAGGTTGTGTTTTCAAGCTTTTCTTCACAACTATGAGGACTAGCAACTTACATTTTTTAAAATAAAACCTAAGAGTCTCAAACAACGATGACTTCAGGGGCTGGAAGTTTAAAAAAAAAAAAAAGTAATTGATAACACAGAAATGGTGAGGGGAAGAGGGATCAGAATTCATGTAGTTCCAATTAGCAGCTTTTTAAGGGTTTCCTCAGTTCCCTTTCCAGTCTAAATATGGAACCCTTCAATGTTGTTTTTTTACATTCACTTTTCAGGACATGACTACAATAAGTTCTGCCAATATGTGAACAGGCACAGAGATACAGAACTAAAGCGCAAACCATTTTAGATTCAGAAAACTATATAAAACTGATCTATCCCAGATTTAGGCCCTGATCTTGCAGGTGGATTCATTTGGGCACAGGGCCATCCCAGGCCTTAGAAACCTTAAACCACTCCACAAGACTGCACCTTTCACTAACCCAAAGTAAAACCACTCTGCTCAGTTGAGAGTTGTACATTAGAACCCAATTTGCAGAACCTTCATAGAGGCTCTCTTGTAATTTTATCACCAATAACTTGTTAAATGAAAACAAAATATTAGAAAAAATGTTAATTTCCTTAATGTTTGCATCTCTGATATGGAAGGCTGGGGGTGCCCAGAGGCTCTGCAATGTGCTAGATTTATGAGCTGCTAAAACGGTTTCTTAGCGGGGTTTTTTTTTAGTCTCTTTTTCTCACCACAAGTCTCAGTATATTTTAGAGAAAGTCTGTTACAAAGAAAGCTCTAATGGATTAGTTTGTTTCCTGAAGCTGTTAGGCACTTTATTAATATTAAAGATTGGCTGGTTCAATAGGAGTCTGTTTATAAAACTCAGATACATTCCCAAGTAAAAAAAAACAAAAACAAAAACACTTTAAGGTTATGCACATTGTGATGGGGCAAGGCCAGATGGCTACAGTAAAGTACTGAGCAACAGGTATGTTAGCCCCAGGCTAAACAAATCCCTAGGACTATGGTAACCAAATGGCAATTGCTCCAGGTTAATCAAGGCACCTGGAGCCAATTAAGACCTTTCTAGAAGGCAGTGGAGATAGCTACTTTAATTAGAACACCTGCAGCCAATCAAGGCAGGCTAATCAGGGCACCTGGCTTTAAAAAGGAGCTCACTCCAGTCAGGCAAGGAGGAGCCAGAGGAGAAGGAGTGTGTGTGAGGAGCTGGGAGCAAGAAGGCAAGGAGCTGAGAGTGAGAGAGT
>NC_133770.1:89643640-89692551 GCF_003597395.2 Chelonoidis abingdonii | reverse complement strand
TTTACTTTACATACAACAATAGTTTAGTTATATTATAGACTTATAGAAAGAGATCTTCTAAAAACATTAAAATGTATTGCTGGCACATGACACCTTAAATTAGAGTGAATAAATGAAGACTCGGCACACCACTTCTGAAAGGCTGCCGACCCCTGTGTTATCATTTCTTTTGAAATCCTACACTCTTTAAAAGGATGGAAAGTCAAAGCTACGGTTCTACTTATAAAAACAAAACAAAACTGCAACCTCTGAACATTATGGAAAAGCAAAGTTTAGTCCACAATAATTTCCATGTGCACTCAATGTCACATACATACACACTTACATGCTCAATCATTTGCATACTTGAATGCACACATTCACATTCATATACATAGCTATGTTTATTGATTTTACATGGAAGGTACTCAGATACCACATGATGGGCAAAAGTATAAAACCCTAATATAGATACATATTCATTGACACACACACACAGGCTTATACAAAGGCACCCTCGCATAACTTTTATACATGCAAGCAATTCACCCCAACAGCAATTGTTGGAATGAGACATGAGTTTGGATGCTTTGTGCATTTGTTTTATTGCATTTTTAGCATTTGAAGTGTGGCTAGTGAAAGTTGTCCTGTTAGGAACGGGGGTGGGGGACAACCCTTCGTTGTACAGTGTTAGAGACAAAGACCTGTGTGTAGAAGATTTTGCTTGTGTATCCAGAGAGTGGAAGACACTGCCTGTGTCAGATGCAAATGGGTCAGAATTTGGTTTAATAAACTAAACTGTCCATGAAGCAAGCCTTATTCTTGAAGATGCAACATTAGCACTGCACTTTTGAGGGACTGGATGCCTCGGGGCATTGTTCATGAGCTCCGGAGTTTTTCACCTGTAGATCACCAGCCTGACTCCAGCCCAGCCCAGTACTCTTTAACTATAACAAAACAGGTAAAGCAGTTCAACTCCCTAGTGTGAACTTAGTTATACAGGTAAAGTGCTTAGACCAGTAGAACTTATTCCCATTAAGGCCTAGTCTACACTACGCATTTAAACTGAATTTAGCAGTGTTAAATCGATTTAACCCTGCACCCGTCCACACAACGAAGCCCTTTATATTGATATAAAGGGCTCTTTAAACAGATTTCTGTACTCCTCCTCGACGAGGGGAGTAGCGCTGAAATCGGTATTGCCATGTCGGATTAGGGTTAGTGTGGCCGCAATTCGACGGTATTAGCCTCCAGGGGGTATCCCACAGTGCACCATTGTGACCGCTCTGGAAAGCAATCTGAACTTGGATGCACTGGCCAGGTAGATAGGAAAAGCCCCACGAACTTTTGAATTTAATTTCCTGTTTGCCCAGTGTGGAGCTCTGATCAGCACAGGTGGCCATGCAGTCCCAAATCCCAAAAGAGCTCTAGCATGGACCGAACGGGAGATACCGGATCTGATCGCTGTGTGGGGAGACAAATCTGTTCTATCTGAGCTCCGTTACAGAAGATGAAATGACAAAGCATTTGAAAAAATCTCCAGGCTATGATAGACAGAGTCCACAGCAGGGCTCCAGCACAGTTGCGTGACAACGAACGAAAGCAAAAAATCAAGATCTCATGGAGGGAGGAAGGGGTACTGAGGATCCAGCCTATCCCAGTCGCCGCAGTCTCTGAAAAAGTATTGCACTCTTGGCTGAGCACCCATCTGAAGGTCAAAACATTTTCCTGGGTGTTCAGGTGTATGTCTCAATTACACCCCTTCCCCTCCCCAAAAGAAAGAGAAAATTGTTTCTTGCTTTTTCAGTGTCACTTATGTCTACTGCATGCTGGTAGACGGGTGCTGCAGCTGAAACACCAGACTCCCCTTCCGGTGGCGACAGTGCCAAATGACGCATCCATCAGCAGCAGCAGCCCATGCAGTGCTCTGCTCCCCTGTGATGTTGCGGGGGCGCTGGGTAAAAATGGGAATGATCCCAGTCATTCCTGGCAACGGTACGAAGAATCATAGAAGATGCGATTGGAAAGGGAACTCAGAAGGTCCATCTAGTCAGCCCGCGTCAAAGCAGGACCATCCCCAACAGATTTTTACCTCCAGTTCCCTAAATGGTCCCCTCAAGATGAACCTATAACCTGGTTTAGCCGGCCATGCTCAGCCACTGAGCTCCTCTCCCCAATATGGAGATATACTTCCACTAGAACTGGAAGGACCTGAAGGTCATGAGTCCAGCCCCTGCTTTGAGCAGGACAGTTTTTGCCCGAGACCTAAGGGCCCTCAAGATTTAGCTCAAACCCTGGATTAAAGGCCAAAGCTCAAACTACTGGAGCTATCTACCCTTCCCAGGCTGGTAACGTCTCATCATAGCAGCTGGAGCTGACTCCATCAGCCCCGCTTAGTCTATAAAGATTCTGTACTCCCGGATTATCATAGCAGTGGAGGCTGCGTCCTTTCCCCTCACCTTTAATGTCCTGCTGGACTATCATAGCACTTGGAGGCTGCCTCCCCCATTTTATCTCATAAAACTCAGCGTTTCTTATTCTTGCATTTTATATTTCATCACACAAATGGGGACATTGCCACGGTTGCACCAGGAGGGTGGGGAAGGAGGGAGCAGTGGGTGAGGTGTTGCAGGGGCACCCCTAGAATGGCATGCAGTCATCATTTCTGCGAGATCTCTGAGGCTCTGACCCGGAGCACCTGTGTTCTGGTTCTCTAGTACATTGCCCACTATCTAGGCAGGACTTGACTATTTTTAGACAAAACATAAAGAAGTGAATGACCGGGGTGTCATTCCCATTTTGTCATGCGCCCCGGCGGACCTCATGAAGCCAGCCAGGAGCACTCGTGACAGCAGCAGATAGTATAAAAGGATTGATAACCATACGCCAATTTCCAAATGCAAACATGCAAAATACGATAACTGTACTCAATTGCCGATTATACACTGGCAGAACGGTGCACCACAGGGAGGAAACGTCTCTGCTACCTTGCAAAGGCAAATGAATGCTGCTGTGTAGCACTGCAGTATCGCATCTGTCAGCAGCATCCAGTACACATATGGTGACAGTGACAAAAGGCAAAACAGGCTCCATGGTTGCCATGCTATGGCATCTGCCAGGGCAATCCAGGGAAAAAGGGCGTGAAATGTTGTCTGCCATTGCTTTCACGGAGAAAGGAATAAGTGACGACATTTACGCAGAATCACCCGCGACACTTTTTTTGCCTCATCATGCTTTGGGATCTCAACCCAGAATTCCAATGGTGGGGAAGGCTATGGGATAGCTACCCACAGTGCAATGCTCCGGAAATTGACGCTAGCCTCGGTACATGGACGCACATCGTCGATTTAATGTGCTTAATGTAGCCGCGTGCAGTTGACTTTATACAATCTGTTTTAAAAAACTGGTTTCTGTAAAATCGGAATAATCCTGTAGTGTAGACATACCCATAGAAAGAGGAAGAAGATATAACAATAATGGCACTTTTATACTGGTATAACTGCATCCACACTAGGGGATTCACCAATATGTATGTGCCAGAAAAATTTACACCTTTAACCAACATATTTATACAGGTATAAAAACGGCCTACAGACCAGGCACAGTAAAGACTAAATATTGTTTCCATCAAATGCATGTTGGGTAAGCCCTATATTAGATGACTTCATCAGTCCCAGTTGCCACTCCCATGTTTCATTGACATACCGTACTCTGCACTAGAATGCAAGTCCTTTGCGGCAGGAAATGTCTCTTACTGTAAGTTTGCAGAGTGCATAGTATAGCCATGATCTCAGCTGGGCCTTCTACGGAGAGGTATGACAGCACAGAGCAATTTCACAGAGTCATAGAAATGTAGGGTTGGAAGGAATCTTGAGAGGTCATCTTGTCAAACTCCCAAAATGAGGCAGGATTAAGTATATCTAGACCATCCCTGACAGGTGTTTTCGTCTAATCTGTTCTTCAAAATTTCCACTGATAGAGATTCCACAGCCTCCCTTGATAACCTATTCCACTACTTAATTATCCATATAGTTAGAAAGTTTTTTCCTAATAATTGAAATCTCCCTTGCTTCAGATTAAACTGATTACTTCATGTCCTCTCCTCAATGGTGATGGAGAACAATTGATTACAGTCTTCTTTATAACAGCCCTTGACATATCTGAAAACTTATCAGGTTCTTCTCCCCCCACCCGCCATCTTCTTTTTCTCAAGACTAAACATGCTCAGTTTTTTTAACCTTTCCACATTGGTGAAGTTTTCTAAACCTCTTATTTTTGTTGCTCTCCTCTGGACTGTCTCCAGTTTATCTACATCTTTCTTAAAGTGTGGCACCCAAAACTGGACACAAAACTCCAGCTGAGGCCTCACCAGTGCCAAACAGAGCAGGACAATTATCTCCAGTGACTTACACACAACACTCCTGTTAATACACCCCAGTCTTAAGTTGGGCACCCAAAATT
Organism: Chelonoidis abingdonii; assembly: GCF_003597395.2. Taxonomy (NCBI): domain Eukaryota; kingdom Metazoa; phylum Chordata; order Testudines; family Testudinidae; genus Chelonoidis; species Chelonoidis abingdonii. The sequence continues at coordinate 89,688,111 of NC_133770.1, read as the reverse complement.
TAAGAAACTCACAATCAGGGACCACCTGTCAAAAGTCTGGTACAAATGATTATTTAGCGTCACATAGAAACTCTGTGGAAGAAGCAGGGATAGAATCCAGTTCTCCAGGGCAGCGTTCAGCTGCCACAACATGAGATCATCCTTTATTTTCCTGCAATCCCCTTCCTCATTCACTATACACCTTCCAACTTCTGCAACAATAAGGCAGTGGTCTCACAGACAAGAGTATCCTTCATTACACAACCCTGATTCATTCCCAGAGCAGGGTGGAAGTAATACTATTTGACTACATAATTAAAGACTAACATAATTGGGCTTGGGAGGATTAGATATCTACTGATAAATGTAGATTAACATCAGTTGCACTGCACACACTCAAACTGACTAAAAATATTTCTATCAATAATCAAAAAATTTACAGACATTAAAATAAGAAAGATGCTACTTGAGAACGTATGAGAATTTTTATTAGAGTTTGATTTAAGGGTATTTACTTTGTATATTTTGATATAGGATGTTGACAATTTGTGTTTTAACAGTTAGAAAGCTTTAACTTTTTGAATCTCAACATCTACTGTCATTAAATAATTATTGTCTGACACCCCATAATTTCCCGCAACAGTGAAAATTTAAATAGAGAAAAGTCAAAAAATGATTAAGAATAAACTTTGATATTCTCCTTTGAGATGATTAAAAAAAATAAAAATCAATTTCTGCCAAGTCTAATCATGATGCATATGGACAAGGGGACCAACTGAGGTACCTGACCCTCACATTTATTTAAAAACAGAAGGAATGTAGTTTATGTGAAAAATATTTTCCAAATAGGCACACTAGCTCATTCAATAATTTGCATAAGATTATCACCCTTGGAGCTGCACAAAGCTTGGCAGCTATGTAAACAAGCTGGTGGAGCTGCTGTTTCAGGCTTCAAGCTGTGGCTGAGCTGGTCTGTTGCAGTGCACTGCCTTCTGTGGTTCAGCCTAGCCCATCAGCCATGGCTGCAGCAGCAACCTAGAGCCCTCAGCTCTGCGCTAATGTGATCAACACAGAATCTCCGTTGGCTTTGTTGACAGAGATTTGCACAGATTTTTTTATTCAATGTAAATAGCTTAAAGATTTTACTACTGCTGCCTTCGAAAACTAGCTCTTGCAATAGCCAAAGCAAAGATCTACATCATGTTGTAAAACATGAAACTACCACAGACAACTCAGAAGAAACCAAAATAAAACAAATAGAAGCCACCCAAGAAGATTGGCTGGAATACACCCACAAATCATACTTATCTGGGCATCAGCACCATTATTTTTTTGTGGGGTTGGGGTGGGGTTTCAAATGGCATTATTTAAGCACAGGTTGCACTGTGTCTGGGATCAGAAGGACTCGCATAAGGAGTGTCTAAAATCCAGAGTGATAAAACATGGGAAATAGTTTTGATGCATGGGGTTCCAGGCAGGTTTACTCAGCCAGTGTAATCAAGACTCTGTCACTACAAATGTAATGCTTTGTCCATTCTTATGTTTGAAGTTAATTTAGCAATTACGAAACACTGTGAAAATCATTCAGGTCCATTACCCCTGCCCAGAGATCGCGATGGATCCCCAGCACAAACAGCTGGAGGTTGTTCTTAAAAGTTGCAGAAAACAGGGTCAGGCATAGTCATTATTTGGCTCAGAGGTTTCCAAGGAAGACTCAGAAGGAATAATTCTGCGCTGCACCTCTGAAAGGCACAGGATAGAATCACACCCCAGGGAAAAGTAGACTAAGGCATTTTACCACCTTTGTGCTTTCCCAATCCTGGGCTGCTCCAGGGGTTGCCAAGGCCATACTAATGCCCAGAATTTCTGCCAAGCTATAGCCTTCAGCCAGACCTTGAAATGCCTCCACCATCCAGGATGTTCCCTATGCTAGGACTTGTGAGAGGTGCCCCAGAATGACTGCCTTACAACTCTCCTCCCCAGTACTGTGGCTCGGGGAATCCTCCTCCAGATGGAACTGGGGCTTTCAGGACCCCTTTATGCCTCTCCAGCCCTTTAACCCAGCATAAAGGGGAGTGCGTGGGGTGAGGCTGTCATCCTGGACACTGAAGAAAGAGATGGTGGTAATTCACCAGGACGCACTCTTCCCTCTGAGTCAGTGCTGCAAAGGCACAAGACAAAGTCAGTGGCAATGCAGGACCTACAGCACAGAGTGGGAGACTCCCTTCTGTGGATCAGTCCTATACCCCTGAGAAGCCCCATTGCCTATGATGGAGGTCTGCTTGTGCCTACAGGATCAGATTTACAGAATCAAATCATGAATTGGGGACTTTGTGATGCAGAAGAGAAGTGAGTATATGACAACCCGGTGAGCAAGGGGTTAAATGAACAGAAAATACAATTAAGCTGAAACATTGTTCCAGGAGGCTAAAATACTTATTCTAAAGTCCTTCATGTTATTCTATAGCAGCACATCAAAGAGTCACCTTTTCTTTTCTTTTTTTAGTTAGAGATGGCAGACAATTAGTTTAACAGATCCTTAAAGTGATGCCTTCAAAGCTTCATTTAATTCTCTATGTCTGATCAGTTTCATTGCCCACTTTTTAATTGCTGCTTCTAATGGAGGTGGGAAGGTAAATCAAAAATTCTAAGCTGTATGAGACATCAAAGAATGTACAGATAAGTAATTTCTATTGTTTTTCCATTTATTTCCATACTGTGGAAAATTCCATAATTTGTTCTACCCCTTTCTGCTACTTGCATTTGAAACCATTTTCTTTAACTGTACTATTGTAATGCCACTAAGAGGACACACACATATTACATTTTTAAATATTTTGCTCACTGTTGCTTATTATAATAAATCTTGGAATAGTTTGAGACTGAAATCTTTCCCTTCAGATTAGGTCCCAAACCTGAAAACTGTGGACTTCTGAGCTCACACTGAAACTCGCTAAAGCCAACGGACAACCTAAACATACTGGCCCATTTGCAGGACTGGGGCCTTTTATTTTCCATTATGATATACATCTACTGGTTTGCTCATGACTTTTGATAGCCAGCACTGGTTTTCTTGGAACTGCATGCTGGTTATGTTAACAAAATTAAAAACAAACAAACAAACAAACAAACAGAGTAGTGACAAACATACATTAGGTTAGGGAAATAGCTCTAAAGAACTTTGGGACTGACCAAAAAAGAAAAGAAAAAAAAAAGATTTTTCACATGTGAGTGTTTAAACTAGGAATACATGGAGTGGGATTTTCCAAAAGTGCCTAGATGATCTGGAAAGAGTACTTGTGGCACCTTTAGAGACTAACAAATTTATTTCAGCATGAGCTTTCGTGAGCTACAGCTCACTTTTTCAGATGCACAGAATGGAACACACAGAAAGGAGATATTTATACATACAGAGAACATGAAAAGGTGGAAGTATGCATACCAACAGGAAGAGTCTAATCAACTGAAATGAGCTATCGTCAGCAGGGGAAAAAAAACTTTTGAAGTGATAATTAAGATGACCCATAGAAGGTGTGAGGAGAACTTAATATAGGAAAATAGATTCAATTAGTATAATATCCAGCCATTCTCAGTCTCTGTAAGGCCTGAGTTAATTGTGTCTAATTTGCATATTAATTGAGTTCAGCAGTCTCTCTTTGGAGTCTGTTTTTGAAGTTTTTTTGTTGCAAACTGCCACCTTCAAGTCTGTCACTGAGTGGTTAGAGAGGTTGACGTGTTCTCCACTGGTTTTTGAACGTTAATGAATTCCTGATGTCAGATTTGTGTCCATTTATTCTTTTGCGAAGAGACTGTCTGATTTGGCCAATGTACATGGCAGAGGGGCACTGCTGGCACATGAGGGCATATATCACTTTGGTAGACGTGCAGGTGAAAGAACCCCTAATGGCGTGGCTGATGTGATTAGGTCCTATGATGGTGTCACTCGAATCGATATGTGGACAGAGCTGGGATCGGGCTTTGTTGCAAGGATAGGTTCCTGGATTAGTGTTTATGTTGTATGGTGTGCGGCTGCTGGTGAGTATTTGTTTCAGGTTGGGAGGCTGTCTGTAAGTGAGGACTGGCCTGTCTCCCAGGATCTGAGAGAGTGAGGGATGATCTGGGAACCACATGCCATGGCACTTTTAAAAATCTCCTCTATCAATGTACAATGAGACTTGGGCTTTTAAGTCACTTAGGGGACTTGGAATTCCACACCCATATTAGGCACCTAAATAAGTGACCAGAGTTTCCAAGTGAGGAGTATCTGGCAGTTTCCATTGACTTCTGTATAACCCAGGATTTGACCCTGGGATAATTATGGCTCTAATGACCCCCTAAATTGGATGATGCTTCCAACCACTAGGCTTTGGCTTCAGGCAGGTACCAATATATAAAGCTCCACAGCCACAAACCCTTCTGTTTATTCAACAGCATTGTCTGTTTAGTTTATTTATTGATTGTTGCTATTTACCAGGGATTAGAGAAGGAAGGATTCCCAGGAAGCTGCACAGTTAAGGCAATGGCTGAGAGGCCCATCTTTCCATATGCTTGACTTTTGTTTGGTCAGGGAACCCATGAAAGAGAATTCCATTCTTTCTCCTCTTCAAGAGACAGAGGCTGTATCCTTTTACATTTTTTAATTCCAACACTGCAATGAACATTTCATGGTACATGTGCTATGGATGCTTTATGAAAGATAATTAAAGCTCTTTTGCTCTTTCCTTCCCCCTCACCCCCCATCAGCTATGACATTCTATTTTTCCATCCTCTCTCAGTACAGGAGAGAGTCCAATTGCCTTTATTTTTCGCTTGAACAGATTAAGGGTAGAACAGCATGGCTGCAACTCCACAACAGTTCAGAAAAAAAATACTAGGTATAAAATGCAATCCCTTAATCCAGTTTAGCTTGTCTTTCCTTTTCTTCCACAGCACATGATGAAAACTCTCACCTTGGGGAGAGAATAATAGTTTAATAATCCCACTTTATTCCTAGGAAGGAGAATGAGTCTGTAAGCAGCTTCCTGTCAGCTGGATGCTATTAGGCCACAAGCAGCCAACCTGTGACTAATGTAAAGAATCACAGGTGTAGCAATCAGCCAGCAGGCACTGAGGCAGTATGGGTATTCTGCTCCATAAAAGTCCTGCTGTAAATACTTGAATCACTTCAGGTAGTTGCTTTTAAAGAGGCAGGATGGTGGAAAGAAAGTTCCACAGAAACAAACCAAACCTTCGCAGTTATCTCTCACTTATGTCTGGCTGTCTTCTGGTCTCTGGGGAGACTACTCTATGTTTACAGTACACCTCTACCCTGATATAACGTGACCCGATATAACATGAATTCGGATATAACGCGGTAAAGCAGCTCTCTGAGGGGGCAGGGCTTCACACTCCGACGGATCAAAGCAAGTTCGATATAACACAGTTTCAGCCTATAATACGGTAAGATTTTTTGGCTCCCGAGGACAGCGTTATATCGGGGTAGAAGTGTACTCTCTTTTTTCTTTTAATAAATACTGCTCTTTCACACATTTGATTTTTTCTGGACCACCGTTATTGTTTGGAATGCCTGCTCCTGTCACTCAGTGGCTGATATGCAGTCTTAAGCCTTGATCCTACCACTGCCTCTGCAGGCTTTACCCACAGTGGAGTCAGTGGGATTCCATGTGGGTGCACGGAACCACATCTGCAGAGGAAGCAGAAGGCTCCTGCAGTACCTGATTGAATCATGTCTGCTGAAGTGTTTAGACAAAACCAGACCTGTATACTAGTATCAGACTTTGAGTATTGTGCCAAAGCCATGAAGGCACACTCTCCACTCCTCTTACAGTTTTTAACATGTGCATTTGCCTTCCACTATGTGCAACACCTTTTATGGAACATGAGACTATTTCTCCCTTATTAGTTTCCCCATCCCCTTTCATTTGACAAATACTATTTCAACCCTGCAACCCTCCCGCACAATACACATCACCATCACTCATTCCTCATTCAGAACAAGTAGTGGTACTTGTTCTGAATGAGGAACAAGTAGTGCTAGCCCCAAGTGTTCAAAAAAAAAATCACAAGACTGGCTTAAAATTCATGACATTAAAAAAATTATCTATAAAGCTTCCCAGGCTCTTTGCAGCACAACCCCATTTTAATGAATTATTTCCTCGCAGAACCCCAGACAGCATGTCATTTTGTAGAGCAAAATGGAGTCCCTTGCACAGCATGACCTTGCACACATGGTATCTATGCTACAGGGAGGAACCAATGGCTTCCTTCCCACAGTGTGAACTTGTAAATATGATGCGTGTGAGATCATGCTGTGCAGCGGACACAATTTTGTAGAGCAAAATGGCATCCTTCATGCATTGTGACAATGAAAGCACCATACCTGCGAGGGGCACGCTGTGTGGAGTGAAATGGTGTCCTCCACACACTAGGGATTGCTTTTACCCCACCTGCTGATGGTGTGACCCTATTTGAGGTCATGACCCAGAGTTTGGGAATCACTGATATGGGGCAGTTCTTGTTATTTGCTTCCTGGGTTTTGAGCCTCTAGGGTTTACATTTTCAAGTTTTTCTCTGCAACTGCAAGAGCTAGGAATTTTTTTTTTCAATAATCCTGTGGCTCTAGGAGCAGAACTTTTAAGAAAAACATTATCATGAGATTTGTGATGAAAATCACAAGCTGACAACATGGCTCCGCCTCTCTTTGTTTTCATCAGCATCACTAATGAGACTATGGGGTTGGAAGTTACCATCTGTGCAGGCTGGCTTTGCAGATTCTAAGTAAAAACATTCCAGAGTCATGAAGAAACAATGACTGCTGTTTGGAGGAGATTATGGGGTTTCAAGTTTCTTAATGAGAGAACGATACATGTAGGAAAGAAAGAGCCCTTAGGATATTTTCTGCCAGTTTATAACAAATTCACATTTAATCAAATTGTGTACCTAAGTTACTTGACAGTGTCCCTTTAGCATTATTTAAATGTAGTTATTTTAGAATTTCATGCATTAATAGTTTGATTTCTCACCAATTATCTCTGTGTAGAAAATGTGCATGTAAATGCTCACACTAGAGTACCAAAAGTGATTTTTTTTTAAAAATTCACTTAAAGGCATAGTAGAGGGATGTAATTCAAATTGCTGAAAAAAGATTGAAAAAAATATCATTCTCCTTGCTCACAAATAAGTACACATTTCTTTTATTGACTAAAAGGTGTAGCCAATTGTTCGACTACATTCAAAGTTCACTCCTAAAAATGTTTAAGAACCCAAATAACTAAACTTAGCCAAATATATTTTCTAAAGACAAAGCAGTACAGTACTTATTTACATACCCTCCTTCCAGGAAGCGCTTCTTATCTTGTAGCACGTTCACCTTACACAGAAGGCATGCTTCAAAGATACACCAGTGCTATTTATAATATGATTTGCAAGTTACAAACTTTCTACATCACTACAATCCACCCCACCAATTCATAACAGTTCCTTAATTTGTTTTGTTTTTACTTCTCTCATTTCCATTTTGGATACTACATTCCAAGCCAGTTGGTCGTAGAGGTACATCCCATTCATGTGTCTTGGCTTTGACAAGTTTCCTGTTTTCTAATGCCAAATCTACTTTCAGCTTTGCAAAGTGTTGTGGGATACTTGAAATGGGCCAAAAGAATTGTGGGGAGAGCATTATATATTCTGTTAACATAACTTCCTATCACATATATCATATATGTAATGTATATTTTATTAACATAATACCTATTAATGCGGTATGCCTAACATATAGGTATTGGCTAACAGTTTTCTGACAAAAATTGATGCCTTTTTCAAGTTTTATGCAACAGTCAGTTTAGGAAAGTGAACAGTGCTGTCTACTAATTACAGCAGCAGGTCTGCTAGGTTTACTTCCTGGCTTTTACACTAACTCTGCGTAACCTTGGGTAAGTCACTTAAGTACAAAGTATTTTTAATGAAAAGAAGGACTATGATGTTTGGTTTGCTCCAGCTGGGAGGATTAGGTTAGATGCAGAATGTTATACATCAATGCAGAATCTTTTTTTCCTATCATATTTTGATGAAGTTGGTAAATATGGGAATGCGTAATAAGAAAGCTGTATAGCTGCTTCTATAACTGATGTATAAGCTAGTAAGCAGTGATAAAAGTCTTTATTCGCATTCATTTCCACTGACAATCAAAAAAAAAAAAAGAGGTGAAATCTTTTTCTTCTGTGAACCTAAGGTCTTTCAAGTCATATTTTCATAACATTTTCAGGACTTAAAGAAAGAAAAGAAAAAAATGACATCTCTGACCCTATATTGGGCTCACCTGTAAGAGCTTGGAACCAGAAAAAGCTGATTAACTGAGAATTCTACCTCTCTACCTTGGGTCCATCATACCCACTTCTGGGGAAGGGAGTTGAAACTATAACAATAAAGAGAGACAAATCCTATTACTCTCTTTTTTGGGCATTGACCACCACAGATTTTGCCCTTTAGTCCTTAGAAAGCAAGTTGAAGCCTTCATCACCATGGTCTCATCATCACAAAGCCCAACTGTTCTTTCAAACTGAAATGCATTACAAATGTCACATGCTCAGGACCCAGGCTAACTCCCATTGACTTCAATGGGAGCTAGATCAGGCCGTTTATGTTACTGTGTTTTTGTGGGGATGAGAGAGAGTAAGTGCATTAGGTAAGTTGAAATGTTCTTTAGGGCAAGGACACATCTATTTTCTGTTTGTACAGCACCTGGCACAGTTGGATCCTGGTCCATGACTGGGGCCCAATAGGCACTTCATTAATGCAAATAAGAAATAAGAAGATTTATGGCTAGCAGGAAGCAAAAGCGTGAACTTTCAGCTCCACTTGTTTCTGTGACAGAATGTGTAAATTACAATAGGTGACACCAGCCTGAATTTAAAAAAAGGATAATTAGTTTAATTACACTGATATTTTTAAATCCTGCTTGAGAACAATTTCACACAATTACTATCATGACAACAGTATTACTTCATCTCCCCTACAACCATAAATCAGGGTAAAGAATAGCGTAAGACAAAAATGTCAAGATTTCCTTAGCTCTATTGTTTTCCAAGCTTCTAATTATATTGGTCCTTTTGCTGACCATTTGTTATAAAATTGGAATAAAGAAAATCTTTAATTTTATACTTGCACTTCAGATATCTTTTTATTCTTCTTTTGTGACTTCTTGAAGGAGAGTAAAATATGTTGCTATCTTCTTGAACAAGGGAATGAGACATTTTCTGTATAGACCCTCATCTCTCCTAATAAAATTTCATGTGTAAAGATCTTTAAAGTGTTTTACCCACCAGCTATGCCAAACAGTAAGTCTCTGAGGCAAGTATTGGCTGTGTTATTACATGAACAAACTGCAGAGCGGGCACATTAAAGGCCAACATTTTCAAAAGAGGCCTCTGACTTGAAACGCCTTAGTTCTGAGACAACTTGGCCCTATTTTCAGTGGTGTTCAGCATCAAAAATCCAGCTGCAGTAAGCTGGAACTGTGGGGGTTCCCTGGAAATCAGGTCTGTGGGCTCTCAAGGTGAGCACTCAAAACCTGAAGTCACAAAGCGACTAACCACTATAAAAAATGTGGTTCAGCTAAGATATGACAATTGATAGCAGAGATGGAAGCAGAACCCATTTAATCAGTGCAGTATACAGAAAGACTGAAATTTCTAGTATCTGAAAACCAGTGTTCACCTGAGATCAGCCATTTTGGCTTAAGACTAATATGAGATAAGGCAGTTGGAAAGGCTGGAAAGATTCAGTGACAGTCTCATGCTAGGAGACAAAGTGCAAATATTCTGGCTGGGTGGGGAAATAGACAACTGCATTTGGTTTGCTAGACAACACTCATGCATCCCTGCTCGTACACAGAGGCTGGATGAGGAGCTCACTGCGTCAGTAGCCAGGCCACAAAAGGGCAGTTGCCTCATCCTTCACTGAGGTAGCAGCACCTAGACATCCAGAGGCTGAAATCAATGAACACCTCAAAGACTTGTGATGTAGCGAGGACTCCGTTGGAATTGCAAGCTATCATTTTAAGGGGTGGGAGGAGTTTCCCTGGCTTTGCTTGAAGGCTAGAGGGCCCTGTAGCAAAGTGTGCCAGCGCTGTCAGAAGTCATCAGTCAGTTGTGTTGCCTTGTTGTTGTAGGGACCAGCCTGTCTCCTCCACCCCCGTTTTGAGGTTCTTGTTCTGCATTCTAAAAAATAAAGCACTGTTATGTTGCAACTTTCCAGCAAGAGTTTTTATCTGATTTTTCTGTGTGTATGCTGTGAGCATACACAGTTCTCAGTCCTGGTGCTGGAATAACAGCTGCTGCCTTGGAAGCAGGGTTCGGTGAGTGCTTCAGGTCGGAATCTAAACCTGCTGAAACCAACAGCATTGTAGATGCCAAATCAAATCCAAACCTCTTCAAGTTCCAGTGACGGCCTAGCAGGTCAGCCTAGATAGCTCAGCCAGTTTTTAAGGAATGTTGGAAAAGGCTTTAAATGCAGAACAGAAGCTGAATTCAAGCTCAAGTCTGTAAAGTTCTCGTTGGCTGCCAAACTTGAAGCCAGAACAACACACATCTCTAGGTCAGCCAGCTGCATGAGAAAAGCCTATGGGAGTAGGAAAGAGGAGTAAAGAGAGCTGGACATCGGCTTTCCTTGGTAAAGATAACTATCTAATGTTAAGGTGCTATTTTAATTTGTGGAGTTATTATTCACCTTAGGCAAAGAGCTTTAGCCTTTTTAAAAGTCTCCAATGTATCTGTTTTGCCCCCACTTGTTTTACTGTCTTTTCTTTCTGTTAGTATGATGTGACCTTTCAGAGGAGCTACCAGAGTCCAGCATGGCATGTGAATGGACCTTTGTATTAAACAAAAGCTTTGCTTTCTGATCTGCCTCTTTTTGTTAGTCAGCAGTGGCCAAACTGCAGCCCTCGTTTGGCCCCCTCTCCACAACAACTGTTCCACCATGTGGCAGCCAAGCAGGAAACTGCACCAGCTTCCATTGGTTTCTGTTTTTGCCATGGGTTAATAGGGACAGAAAGTGGAGAAAAGCCCAGATCAAAGTGGAATTAATGGAGCGTGTTATGCCAAAAAGGATTACAAGACAAAACTATGGAGGTTGGGCAAGCAAAAGATTCAGCAGATGAGGTGTTGAGAGAGCTTGCTTAGAGGCTGAATTAATCTCCAAGCTAAAACATAATCTTCAATCATTTTGATAGGGGAACTAGAAGCTTGGAGGGAGGAGGGGTGGTTGAGAGAGGAATCTGTCTTTTCTGAGCTATTATTCTTCTGTCTTTTCATGAGCCAAGGGGCCAGATCCTCAGCTAGTGTAAATTGGACCAGCTCCACGAGAGTCAAGGGAGCTATACCAATTTACACCAGGCAAAGATCTGGCCTCTCAGTTGTTTCCAACCTGCCACATCTCTGCCTACAGTAGAGCATTTATTATGTTCATGATGAATGCACATCGCTGTGCTATGGTCAGGAATCCATACATCACCAGCAACACTGGGCAAGGTACAGGTGGGAAGGAACATTTCAATTCCTCTTATGCCCATTGATTTTGAAAACATTTGTACTGAAATAATTATTATTTTATTTAATAATGCACTTAGATAATTACAACTTTGAAAACAATGCATTTATCCTCCAGTGAGTCAGAAAAATGTGTATAAATCCATGTAATATCCAGACATGTCTCCAAAGGGACCAAAGAAAGCAGAAGAGAGAAATATCAATGGATTTTTTAACCACTTTGCAAAAGGAGAACAACAACAAAAATCTCTGATGCACAATAAACAGCAATAAAAGTCAGCTCTTGTGGAATGCAACACAATGACCCTGGATGAGTTATTGGCAATAGGAATTAAACCCAGGCTCTCTGACTCTGAAAGCATGTGTCCCTACTACCTGAAATAAAGAACCCTGGCCCCATAGGGCTGTAGCCAACTCATAAATCTCTCTGTGGGGACTAGCCAATGGAGGGACACAACGAGCCATCACATGGGAGCAGTTTATATATTCAAAGAACCGGAATTAATTCATATACACTATGGTAGTCATGTATTATTAGCCCACTTTATATGTCGCGAAACAAAGTGCAAGAAGTCGTCTTGGGTTACTCAGGCTAGGTCTACATTAGAGAGCTTATAGAGGCACAGCTGCACCAATGCGTCTGCACCTCTGTAAGATCTCTAGTGTAGCTGCTGTAAGCCAATGAGAGAGAGCTCTCCTGTCAACTTAATCCACCCCCAACTAGCCGACGATGTGGAGCTGTCCACACTGGCGCGTAGGTCAGTGTAACTCATGTCATTCCACTAAGTGACATGAGTTACACGTGAGAATAAGGAGTGGTTTATTGACACTCCTGAGTGACATAAGTTATACCGACATAAGTGGTAGTGTAGACACAGCCCAAGTCAGACACAAAGTCAATATCAGAAATGAGCAGTTTCTTGATACACTCCTCCCAAACCTGTGTCCATCCCCATAAATCACAGTCTTCTACTCTACTCCCAGGGCCGGATCCAAAGCCCCCTAAAGTCAATAGAAAGACTCCCATCAATTTCAGTGGGCTTTAGATCAGGACCTTCATGTTCTGCTGATGTTAAAGGAAGCTACATATATGAAGTGAATGCAGAATTTGTATTAAAGGTCAGCACTGAGAACTGGAGAAGAAATGCTTGTGTGATTAGTTAGTTTTGAGATGTAGGTTCTTTGCTGCAGGGAGAAGAACTACTGCACAACAGCTAGAGAGTTTGCTCTCCATCTTATTCTTTCTAAGTAGAGTCAGTTCTTGAGACAGTTCCTTTCCCTAAGAATTAGGCTTTGAGGCTGGACTGAGATACCTGAAAGAGAGGGAGTGGCCTTGATGCTGTTTAACTATCTCTGTTCCAGGCCTAGCATATATAGAGTAAATAAAGAAAAATACTTACTCTCCATGTCACAGAATTTCCCTTCAATGGGAAACCAAGCCAGAAGGTTTCTCTGTTACACTTACCTGCACTTAAGAATGTGTCTTCTAGAACTTATTATACCTCTACTATAGAATTCTATTTGTTGGCTTTAAAAAATAATGAAATACTATCAAATTCTAAATGTGTTTAGAGTAATATCTACAGAACCCACTATATTTCTGTAAAACTTGCTTGGTTTTCTCCCTATTAAACTTTATAGGACTTTTCCATGAGGGTTGTTTCCCCAAAACATCTCTCACTATCTCCTTTCATTAGTGACTTCCACCGTGAAGTTCAGCTGAGGTATTTCTTCTTCCCTCAACTCCACCCACCCACACAAAAAAAGGGAAATATAAACAAGTCTCTGTTCCTTCCCACTCCTTGCCACTTTTTCACTCCTCTCCCTCCCTGAGTCCAGTTGGGCTTTTCCTTTCCCCATATTATTTCAGTGAACGAGGAGCATTTCTTATCCTCACACTTTCCCATTCAAACATGAGGAGCTGTAGGGTATGTCTACATTACAACTAAAACCCATTGCTGGCCCATGCCAACTTGCTCGGGCTCATAGGGCTGTTTAATTGTAGATGTTCGAGCTCAGACTAGAGCCTGGACTCTAGGATTCCATGAGCCAGGAGAGTCCCGGAGCTCAGGCTCCAGCTGAGCCCAAACATCTACTCCACAATTAAACAGCCCCTTAGCTCAAACCCCACAAGCCGAAGTCAAATGGCACAGGCCAGCCAAGGGTGTCTAACTGTAGTGTAGACATACCCATAGAGGTCTGTCTCTCCCTCCCCTCTTCAGACAAAAGGTTGTAACTGTTTAGTCTGGCAACCACACTTGGCACAGCTGGGCTAGGCCTGGAAGCAAAAGCACAAATTCATGCTCTACTAACTATGCCTGGCCTTTGGCCGGACAACGTTAGTGGAGTGTGTGTCAGTTATTCCATGCTCTTTCAACAGCAGTAGATTCTTGATATAACACTGAGGCTGGTGCTGTCAGCTGTGGTTGGGGGGCCTGCTCTTAAGTTCACCTCTGAGGGTTAAGCAGTGCTGGAAAACTTGAACCAGCTTCATTCCCTCCAGGTATTGTGTCAGATAACAAGAATTGACTTACTCTACTATTGCTATTTCCATCATTATTGTAAATATATACGGTCCAGTGACAACACATTCAGTGAACAGACCGATCTTTTCCTTGGATGATTGTGTATAATTGATTCCCTAGTTCAACACCTGTGCCCATGCATCAGCCCCGCACCCCCAACTCCGAAGGCAAAAGAATATGTGCATGGAGTGGTTATTTAGTCTAGTGTCTGAGACACCCCAGCTGCTGGGAGAGGGGAGAGTTGTGCATCAGGAGGTGGTGTTCCGGACTAACTGAAAGCAATCCGGTAGTCAGTGAACCACAGTACATTATCTGCCAGCTCATGCATACCATATGTGGTGTCTCAAATTATCCACTACATCTATCCATGGCATCTCTCATTTATACCATCACATTGCATTATGTCAGGTTACATCGTGTTAAGACATTTCATTTTCTCTAAAGGAAACTCATGTCAGACAGATTCACAGAAGATAAATAAAACACCATAGAAATTATATTTAATATGAATAGCCTGTCTGCTGTGGGATTCCTGCAATAGTATCAGTGATCCCAAAGATCTCTCTTATTTCAAATACTGGATTCAAATGTCCAATTCTTATGTTAAATGTATGTTGCTGGTTTAATAAGGGCCCCGTTATCTAGTCCCACAGAAAAGGCTGTTTACTTTCAAATCAATAACAATATTTTCTATTCTACAGTGTGTTTCATCCAAATCTCAAAAGACTTCTTTGCAAACATTAACCATTTAAGCAATCAATTCCCATATAGAATCAGAATTGTAGGACTGGAAGGACCTCAAGAGGTCAGTTAGTCCAATTCCCTACATTCATGGCAAGAATAAGCATTATCAAACACAAACACCCTGACAGATGTTTGTCTAACCCACTCTTAAAAATCTCCAGTGATGGAGATTCCACAACCTCCCTAGGCAATTAATTCCAGTGCTTAACTACCCTGACAGTTAGGAAATTTTTCCTAAAGTCCAATTTGAACAGCCCTTACCATGATTTAAGCCCATTGCTTCTTGTCCTATCCTCAGAGGTTAATGAGAACATTTTTTCTCCCTCCTCCTTGTAACAACCTTTTATGTTCTTGAAAACTGTTATTCCATCTCAGTCTTCTCTTCTCCAACTAAACAAACCAATTTTTTCAACCTTCCACATACATCATTCTAGACTTTAATCATTTACTATGCATTTGTTCTCATTGAATTTCATCCCATTATACTTCAGATCATTCCTCCAGTTTGTCCAGATCATTTTGAATTTAATCCTATCCTCCAAAGCACTTGTATCCTCTCCCAGCTTGTATCATCTGCAACACTTTATAGGTGTACTCTCTATGCCATTATCTAAATCATTGATAAGATATGAATAAACCGGGCCTGGAACTGATCCTGTGGAACCCACTTGATCATGTCCTTCCAGCTCGACTGTGAACCACTGATAACCAGGCCGCCCAGGGGGGGCAGTGGGCAATTTTGCCCAGGCACCCGGCCTGCAGGGTCCCTCCGAGAATGTCAGAGGCTCCCGGCCCCGGCCCACCTCCGCCTCCCCCAGTGCCTCAGCGCACGCATCCAGGGCGGCCTGGATAGGAGCTAAAGCGGCATGGCTTGGGTGGGACCTGAGCTCTCCGCTCAGAGCATGTGGTAAGGGAGGCGGGGCTGTGAGCTCAGGTCACACCGCGCAGGTCTCTGCAGCGCTGTCCAGGGCTGCTCCGATGCGGCATGCTGAGGCCTCCAGGAGAGTGGGGAAGCGGGCGTAAGCAGCAGGTAAGAGGCGGGGCCAGGGCCATGTGATAAAGGGCAGCAGGGGACAGGGCAGGGGCCGAGGTTCCTGGGGGGGAAATCAGGGGATGGGAACAGGGGGTTGGATTGTGGGCATTCCGGGTCTGTCCAGGACTCCGTGGGGCGGGGGGGTGGACTAGAGGTAGGCAGTCAGGGGACAGGGAGCAGGGGGGTTGGGGGGGGGAGTCCGGGGTGGTGGTTGGAGGGGTTTCAGGGGGGCAGTCAGAGGGACAAGGAGCAGATGGTTGGTGATCTGAGGGAAGTCGAGGGGCACAAGAGCCAAACTCTTATCTTTCCCTTAGGGCTGCCAATCCTTTCACTTCTCAAATGCCAAATTAGTCTACATTTAATTTCAGTGCCATAGGGAAGCGCATGTCAGGGGAGGGTAGTTTCATTAAAGTTAGTTCACTTTAGATTAACAGTATAGGCCAAGAGAGCCATGGGGGAAGGATCACATGAGAAGAGCAATATCCTAACACTTACCTCCTTCCCAATCCTACCCAAGGAAGACCCCTCCCCTGCATTCCTGAGGTCCAGAGGGTTAATTCAGCGGTTCTCAAAACTTTTGTACTGGTGACCCCTTTCCACCAGTAACCTCTGAGTGCGACCACCCCCTTATAAATTAAAAAACACTTTTTAATATATTTAACACTGTTACAAATGCTGGAGGCAAAGGAGGTTTTGAAGTGGAGGCTGACAGCTCGCAACACCAAGTAAAACCTCGTGACCCCATGAGGGGTCCCAACCCCAGTTCGAGAACCCTGGGTTAATTTAATTTTAGCATTCTCTGTCCACTAACATGCATGTGCTATTGAGCATTTCAGTTTCACAACATAGGCTCATCCCAGATCTGGAACAAGCTCAAATGCTCAGTTCCTGGAGTATGTTACATAAGCTATACTAAAGACAAACCCATAGTAACCATCTTCAGTTTGTGAGGACCCCATGGAGCCAGTCTCTAGGAAACAGATACATTCATGGAGGTTAAGGCCATGTGGCTATTAAGTCAGTAGGTAAGGAATGGTGTCCTAGCCCTGTGTCAGAGGGTGGAGAATAGATGTGGCAGGTGAAGATCACTTGATCATTATCTGTTAGTTCACTCCCTCTAGAGCACCTGGTGTTGGCCACTGTCATTAGACCAGGATACTGGGCTGGATGGACCTTTGGTCTGACCAGTATGGTCATTATGTTCTAACCTAAATGAACCCAAAGTTATGAGACAGATATGAGTCAAGGAAGCCAACAGAGTATCAGAAACCTGGAAAAATCTTGACTGGATGGGCTCAGGCCTTTGGTCACAAGCTGAGATGGTTCAAAAGTTTTGGATTTTTTTAAGCAGATGTTTTTTATTGTTTCTTTAAACAATCAAACACAGCAAGCAGCAAATATTTGGCTACACACTTCTGAAACCCCAAACCATGTTCAGGTTTTGGCAGACTAATTTCAGCTTTTCAATTAAAGAAAACACAACAAATTTTGAAAGAAAATAGACATTGTCCGTGATATTTTCTGCTTTTTAAAAACCCCTAGTTTTTGATCCAAAAAAAGTTTTGAGGGAAAATATTTGTCCAACACTTTTAATGAGCTTTAGTGCCTTTTAGCACTAGCTGATGCTGAGAACCAGTGATACCTTGTAAAGGTGACTTGAAAAGAAGTTATCTCAAAACTGGGTTTGTGCCGAGATGCGGAAGGTTTTTAAATGATTATTTTTCCCAGGGCCACCGGGGGCGGGGGGGGAAAGAGGAGGAGCAAGTGGGGCAATTTGCCCTGGGCCCTGCAGGGACCCCCACGAGAATATAGTATTCTATAGTATTGCAATTTTTTTTTTTGGAAGGGGCATCTGAAATTGCTTTGCCCCAGGCACCCTGAATCCTCTGGGTGGCCCTGCTGATAACTACTCTCTGAGAACGATTTTCCAACCAATTATGCACCCACCTTTTGGTAGCCCCATCTAGGTTTCATTTCCCCAGTTTGTTTATGAGAAGGTCATGAAAGACAGTATCAAAAGCCTTACTAAAGTCAAGATATACCATGTCTACTGCTCTCGCCCAACCACAAGGCTTGTTACCCTGTCAAAGAAAGCTATTAGATTGGTTTGACATGATTTGTTCTTGACAAATCCATGCTGACCATTACTTATCAACTCATTATGTTCTAGGTGTTTGCAAACTGATTGCTTAATTATTTGCTCCATTATCTTTCCAGGTACTGAAGTTAAGCCGACTGGTCTGAAATTCCCTGAGTTGTCCTTATTTCTCTTTTTATAGATAGGCACTATATTTGTCCTTTTCCAGTTGTCTGGAGTTTTCCATGACTTTTCAAAGATAATCACTAATGGCTCAGATATCTCCTTAGTCAGGCACTTGAGTATTCTAAGATATCATGTATTTCAACAGGCCCTTGATAGATAGATAGATAGATAGATAGATAGTTTAGTTTGAAAATACTTAGGGGCTGCACCCCTTTTTGTTTCCATTGGAACAACGCTGAAGTGTAAATGCTGACCATTAAAGCTATATGGACGGGCTAGAACAGTGAGTTGACTTAGTGACCCCAGAATATTCTACCCCTGCCAATGTTTCATTCCACCCTGCCTACATTCTGCTATGTTTTATTTCTACTTCCCATGTTATGCCCAATGTAGACAGAAAGCACTCTCTCTTACTGAGAGACTTTAAGGCTAGAAGGGACCATCATGGTCATCTAGTCCAGGTGTTCTCAAACTGGGAGTCAGGACCTCTCAGGGGGTCACGAGGTTATTACATTGGGGGGTTGTGAACTGTCAACCTCCACCCAAAATCCTGCTTTGCGTCCAACATTTATAATGGTGTTAAATATATTAAAAAGTGTTTTTAGCTTATAAGGGGCGGTCGCACTCAGAGGCTTACTACGTAAAAAAGTTTGAGAGCCACTGATCTAGTCTGACCTCTGGCACGTTGCAGGCCACAGAACCTCACCCATCCACTTCTGTGTACATATAGCACACAAAGGACAACAAGGCTCCAGCCTGGGTGGGAACGTCTACACTGCTATTTTCCCCAAGCCTGAGTCTGTAGTCCCAGGCTCTGAGACTCCCTGCCACAGATGTTTTTGTGCAGTGTAGTCATACCCTTAGGCATCAAATGTAATGCAAATAATATGTCATTTCAGACTGTCATGGCTGCAGTGAGGGTAGGAGCTCAGAGTACCAGAGGGGGCTGATAATGGAGCATTCCCTGGGAGGTCCCCTTGATTCTGGAACTTATGCCAAAATAGCCCAGACATGTTAACCTTTTGGGCTTTCTGCAAAAGCCATCTTTTGACAGAGCTTTTGGGGAGGGCTGACGATCTGGAATGTTTCGGGGGAGGTGAGACAGGAGTATTTCTGCTGCTTTGATGCACTAATTGCTTATGTTAATCTAATTCTTTGCAAGTTGCTATTGTTATTTTGCTGATTTGTTCTGATGGCTGTAATTGTGAACTTAACCTGGATTTAAGTGGTGGATGGGACCAGTGCTGACCCTCACCAAAGGAGTCAGTTCCACCTTATGTAAATTGTGAGTTTACTTAATTTGCAGAGTACTCACAGCTGTGCATGAGCATTTTTATTGTATTTAAAACTAATCAAATACTATTTTACTTTAATATAATTTTTCAGTAATCCACAAATTTCACCCATCAACAAGTGATACTGTGAAGGATTAACCAAAGCCCTAAAAGCAGAAGTTAATTTCTACTTTCATTTAGCTATAATATGATGTAACAATACTCAGGTGAAAAACAGAGATTTTATTCCCTTCAGGATACTGGAGGGGTTTAATTTCTCGTACCAACTTCATTCTCCAGCTTTAATTAAGGCCTTGTTGCTTATTGATCCAGAAGGTATAATGGATTTTTCTTGGAGCATACACACAAAAATCTTATTCATTGTGAACAATAAGAACCTTTGCTAGCTATAAAGGATCAGAAAAACATGGGATACTTGCTCAAAAAGAATATTAGACATGTAACTTTGCAAAATGAATAGCAGTTACTGTGTCTTTCACTTCCTGGTACTTGTATGTAATAAATTAAAAGCATTTTCTGCCGACAGAAATCACTTTCCATTTCTAAGAAAAATACAAGGCATAAAACATAATAATGATTCATTTATTTTTAATGTAAACTGTAAGGAGGAATTTTGTAGGTGTGGGTGTGGTTCCAGCCCCCCCCCCGCCCCCCCTCCCCCCATACCTACACAGCTGTTCTCAATGAATGTTTGAGTTCAAAACCGGCTTGTAAACTATTAAAATCCAGTGGATCAAGATCTAACCTCCATTATACATATGCACATGGAACCCCACTGAAATCAAAAGACATGCACAAGTATAATGGAGAATACAATCTGGCCCAGAGTCCACCTGGACAATTTCACCAATAGGTGTGATTTTGAAATCATACCAAAGCCAAAACAAACAAAAAATCTCTGCTGTTCTTTGCCTCTTACAAGGATTAAAATGTCTGCTTAAGAGAACCCAAGAGAACACATTAGGTATAATTTTACAACATTGCTTTGTTCATTTAGTACTTGTTCCTGCAATGTGTGCTTTGCTATTGACTTCAGTGGCATAAACAGAATGCTTACAAGATGACAACGCACAGGATGTTCCTGTGATTTAATAAAATCAGCAATGCATGTTGGCTCCTAAAAAATAACCCATAGAGAACAACAACAACTTCACATGGGAGAATCTCAAAAGGTTCAGATAAGCACCCAAAATTTAGCTATTTATTACAAGCTTAGATAAATATATTAAACCTTTTGGATCTGCAAATCTGGCCCATTCTGTTGAGATTTCTAGCACCTACTGCTGGAAAGATCTGTCAACAACCTAGAAATATACAAAACCCACTAAATGAAAATAAGGGGGAAAAGTTAACCAAACATTTTCCAGTCACAAAAAAAAAAAAAATACACATAAATACATAAAATTAAATAGAGTTTTGAATTAAGATTTGAGGTAGAGAGTTCTTATTTTGTCTAGCCTAATTTAACCATTCATAACAACAATCTTGATAACCACAAGAAATACTGCTATTGCAAGTCCTGTTATGCATATAATAAACATTCCAAAATCAAGAAAGAATCAGGACTCAGCTATTCACATCATTGGCTCTGACTCTATCCCTTCTTCTGCCATAGAGTTCCTATGTGATGCTGGGTATGTCACTTAAACCAAAATGCTCACAGGTGCCGCTAATTGTATGTTCCCCCAAATGTGAGGGACCTGGAGCCAGATTTGCAGAACTCCTGGGCACTCACAGCTGCAGCTAAAGGTGACTGGAGCAGTGATGGACACAAAAAGTGCTATAAAATGAAAAATAAGGCTCTAAATGTTTCAAGTTGAGCATCCAAAAGTAGTGACATTTACTAGTTTTGGCCTCAATCTCTCTGTCCCTCAATTCCACAGCTGCTTAAATGGGGATAGCACCGCCTAATCTTCCAGGGGTATTGTGAAGATAAATTCACTAATATTTGCGAAGCACTCAGATACTCTGAGATACTCACAGATATACTCGCCTCTGGAAATTTCCACCACATGCGTCTGACAAAGTTGGTATTCATCCAAGAAAGCTTATGCTCCAATACTTCTGTTAGTCTATAAGGTGCCACAGGACTCTTTGCCGCTTTTTTCAGACACTATAGTGGAACACTGTAGAAATGCCATGAGGAAATTAATAGTTTGGCATTCTGTGCAGGGTTTGAATGGTGTGTGCTAAATAAGGGCTGGGCCACACATTCAATGTGGAGGATAAAAAGAAATACTGAACAGGTGCCCATTCATTGAATGAGGCAAGGGTCCTGTGGAAAAAAATATTTCAAAAAATTAATGTATCTGTCATAAAGCATATGCACAAGTGGGTTGAATTAAGATTCTACAGACAATTTTTGGAAGCTTGTAACCGTGCCAAGATTGGACACATTTTCATAGGAAACAGCAAAAGATAAATCCCTAATAGATGCAGCAGATATTCTCAACAAAACAGTTGTATGAATTGTTTTTTTAACATGAGCAAAACTATGTATTTCCCTCCCCTCCCCGCTTGTTCTCAGAAGCAGCTGGACCTTTCCAGAAAAATTACGCCCAAGATTGAGACCTGGCTGACATGAAAAACTTCATCTCAAATTCTTAAAGTTTGCCAAAGTTATAAGCAACAGCAGAAAGGGTTTTATAATGGAAAATGTTGGACAATATTAACAATAAGCATCACTACTAGCTCCTCCATAGAATATAAAGGCTAGGGAACAAATTCATTCCAGGGACACACAAAGCCCTAGGTTCTCTCAATTCCCACATCACAACTCAGCACAAAGTGCCCTAATGTTGATGTCATACCAGTTTTACCCTTGTGAAACTCCACTGACTTAATGAAGTTACTCCTGATTTGTACCAGTCTAAGCGAGAGAAGAACCAAGCCGTCTATATCTGGGGGTTTTTTATGATTCAGCTATCTCAAGGAATGCATCAAAATGTCAAGAACACATCAGCCTGTCAGCTTTATTTTTCACAAGCCAAAATGGTGTATTGAACCACAAAGAGCTTACGGCTTAGCAGAGCTCTCTTCTGCCATTTAGACTTTGATTCCTTCCTAGTCTCCTCATTAGAGTGGAGCGCCTTATTCGTCTGGCTGTTGTTTATACCAATAAGACATGTAATAAAATTTAAGTCCCATGGTGCCAAGCATTGGAAACAGAGAGGGAAAAAATATGCTGTGGGGGCTTTTGTCTGTTGTTGCTGGTTTCCCCCTCCCACCATTCTCCCCTGCTTATTTTACTGAAAATTGCTCAGTGGCCCTTTGCATCATGAACTCACTAACAGAAGACCAAATTTTTCTTACTCAGCTAAGTCGTCTAGATGCAAAGGATGTGCTTATCACAAAATAACAATGCTACACTTACTACACTCTGCCTAATAGGACATCTCCCTCACCCACTCCAGAATTCCGACACGAGCTGTTTCATATCACTGGTAGATTATTTGTGTGTGTGCACGTGCGCAAGAGAGAGAGAGAAAAGGTCAGAGACCCACCATTGCATTTATTACAACTTTTCTTTTGGAGCTGGCAAATTTAATTTCAGTTCTAGCCAAGGTATCTAGAGAGAAGAGTTAATAAGGAAAAATCTGAGTTGTGCGTGAAATAGGGGAAGAACCCAGCTTTAAATATATGCCAGGGGGAGTCTGTAGGTGGATTGTTTTTTGTTTTTTAATTTTCAGACACATTAACTTTTTATGATATCTCTTATAAAAGTGTGGTTAAAAATAAAATTGTAATAAAAAAATGTAGCTGCATTATCTTCCCGATAATATATTGGATTTTTCCTGCAACAATGTGTAAATTTCTGTTTCCCAAAACATCAGATACCATATCATCTTTAAAGGTCATTTTTATATCATAATGTGAAAAAAATAATACATGGTAAGATTCTCTAATGATGCTTTATATCTATGAGTTCAGGCTTTAACTTTTTTTCCCCCCATTAGAACTCAGTAGAACCTACATGTGGATATAGGTAAATATATGAGACAGACCCTTAGCTGTAAATCAGCATAGCTCCGCTGACTTCAATGGAGCTACACCAACTTATACCTAGTGAAGATCTGGTACTAAGTTATTAACCCCTTCAGTATTTTAAACCAATTGGATATGCCTATTCTTAACTAGCCACAGACTTTTCCTTAAACAGCTTGACATGAAAAGCTGAATCCCCATTCACCAAACGCCCTGTGCTCCTTAGAATCATTAGTAAGCGGAAGTAATGGAACCAGAACAAGACCTCTTGGCCTTTGCTTATGCTCACAATTCTAACAGATTGTGTTAGAGCCTACCTAGGTGTCGTGCAAGCTGCAGGGCAATAGTCAACATCATCACTGTCATTCAGCCTGTGCATACCCAGAGACTTTGCACAACATGGTGGCAAATTCCTCCCATAATAGTGCCAAGAAAGACAGCCTGACGTCTTCCAAGCTAGAAGATTGCTCCAAAATTGTTATTCTTTTTACTTTAGTGATCTATTTTATGTCTTAAATATGTATGCTCATAACAATCTAATCCCCCTATCTAGGCATCTATATTGCATTCATCACAATGATATCTGAGCTCTGAAGTTGTTGGGTCTTTTGTGCTTGAATATTTATCTGCATAAAGTATTCAGTGCATAAAAAATATCCTAAAGGGTCTAGACAGCCCATCTTAAGGGAAAGTTAAATTCCAGATCCAAACTTCACAGTTAGCCCCTTTCCCAATAAAGGACTGAACCAAACTGCTGGATCCTAATTATCCATGAATTTGAAAATTTTTGGATTGGTCCAAACTTTATAGCTCGGGCCTATCTCAAACTTCGAGGCAAACTGTCAAAATAAGGAATCTGGGTTATTTAAGAAGCTGAAACATATCCTCCAATTTGAGCCTCTAGACTTGCCCAAACCTCATCTGGGAACACATATTGTATGATGGCAGCAAGATCATTTCCCCCACAGTAATATTAGACGGCATTTGAGAGACAATTTTAGCGCATCCCAGACTAAACATCTTTCATGATTGTCCCAGTGCTGTTTTGCTCCTGCGCTAAAATCAGAGAAACAAATGAACCTCAAGCAGAAATAAGACAGGCTTCAACTGAACGAGAAAATTGTATGTGTGTTTGAAATCAGACCCACGTGGAACTGAGCGATAGGATTACTTCTCTGACCTGTGTTTGTAAATGGGTAACAGTAACTGTAACTGCTGAGTTTCAGCTCTCCATCCTCATCTAAATTTAATCCCACTCTCCAGGGTGCTCGCTGTATTGCTGAAAATCCATGCTAATGGGAGACTTTACAGACAACACACAATATATTGAATGCTAGACCTGAAAGTAGAAGCCCAGAGTGAACTCAAAGAGAGGGAGAGAACAAGGTAGAAGCTGTGTGATGATGGTCAGTTGGCTCACTGAGTTCTGTTAGCTCTAGGGTCAGCCTAGTGAGTTACTGCAATTGCAAAGGGTGTTCTCATCTACTGCATACTTGCTACTTGAAATTCTGCAGGTAGGCACCTTCACCTGAGCACTGAAGAGTTAAACTCACCAGAGGGGAAAACACTTTAGAATAGGGCCAGGTGAATACTGAAAAGAGATACCTGGAAAAAGGTTCCACTAATTTTATCATGAGCCATTCTCACACCTCGTTAGTTCTTGCACGTTCATCCAATTAGGGAACAGAGATAATAACAGGCCAGATTTCCTACTAGATTAAATTGGTACAGGTCTATGGTCTTCCATTAACACCAGCAGAGAATTTGGCCCCGTGGTTCTTGCCTGCTAACATGGGACTTTTCTGACATACACAGCAAGCCAATACAGTAGGAATACTGTACACTTGCAGAGAACTGTTTGCAAAAAATTCACAGCGTTTAAAAGAACTGTAAATAATTTTGTCAAGAATTTCTAATAAATCTGAGGAAACCGAGATCTCTTTGTGGAGATCTACAAACAAAATAATGAGGCAGAATTTACTGGATACATTGTGGGGTTGCTGTTTTTTTTTCTTCATTTTGCTAATTTTTCACTTAGCTCTGCACCAGAATGTGATCCATGCTTATAGATAGACTGGACAGACATTAAAGCCAGAAGGGACCATCATGATCATCTAGTCTGATCTGCTGTGCATAGGCCACAGAACCTCACCCACTCACTCTTGTAATAGACCCCTAACCTCTAGTTGAGTTACTGAAGTCCTCAAATCATGATTGCAAGACTTCAACTTATAGTGAATCCACCATTAACACTAATTTAAACCTGCAAGTGACCCAGGCCTTGTGCTACAGAGTAAGGTGAAAAAAACCCAAGTCTGCCAGTCTGACCCAGGGAAAAATTCTTCCCAACCCCAAATATGGCAGTCAGTTGGACCCTTAGCATAGGGGCAAGACCCTGCAGCCAGACACCAGGAAAAGAATTCTCTGTAGTAACTCCCACCTAGCGTCTCATCACTGGCTGTTGGAGATATTTGCTATTAGCTTCCTATGCATAAGGGGAGAGGGATAGCTCAGTGGTTTGAGCAATAGCCTCCTTAAACCCAGGGTTGTGAGCTCAATCCTTGAGGAGGTCATGCAGGAATCTGTCAAGGGATTGGTCCTGCTTTAAGCAGAGGGTTGGACTGGATGACCTCCTGAGATCCCTTCCAACCGTAATGCTCTATGTGTCTATCTATTTAATTAAAAATGATTGATAGCTCAGAGGTTCAACATTGAAGGCTTAAACTACAAGCACAGATTTTGTCTTCACTAAGGGCCATTTTCTGATACCCTTTCTCATGCTAAATAGTCCTGTCAAAGTGAATGGGATTACTTGTATTCCCAGATCCATAGCTTGTGTGAATTTTCTTAACTATATTGAAGTCAATGGAGCTATGCAGAGCCCCACCAGCTGAGAACCTGGCCTGTGGAATAAAATGCTACTTAGCATGAGTAAAGGAATTGTCTGATGACCCTGAATCAGCAGTAGGTTTGTGGAAGATGAAAAAGTGTGGGAGAGGAGTAAGGAAGCTATAAACTCATGTTACCCAGGTAATTTCAGAGTTTATTTAAAAATAATTTCCAGTCCAATGTAAACCATAAACTGGTTCAAAGAAATTCATATGACATTGAGAAGGATGATGATCTTGTGGTTAAGGTACTAGCCTGGATCTTAGAAGATCTATATTCAATTCCCAGCCCTGACAAAGGCTTCCTCTATGACATTATGCTTAATCTCTCCATGCCTCTTTATAGAGTAAGGATCATTGTACTTTCTTTCTCCAACGCTTTGTCTTGTCTATTTAGAGTATTAGACTAGGTCTGGACCATCTCTTACCATGTGGGTGTACAGTGCCTTGCACACACAATTTTGTCTGGGTCTTCTGAGCATTGCGGCCATTTAAATAAAATTTGATCTAGCAATATGAATGAATATATCAATTCTAGCAACTATGGCAATATTAATCCTCATTACTCCAGGTGATAGTTTTCTCTGTGTTTTTTTCCCACGGTCATTGCATGGAATCTTTAACTTTTAAATCAAGGGCCCTCTAGAAATTTAACACAAAACTGTAAAAATATGATGTTTTTAAAAATATTTTTGTGAATTCTGGCAAGAATTCGCCTCAGAACATGTGAGATCCTTCCCTTTCATTATCCAACAAAAAACAGCTGGACACTGAAAGTCAAAATGAGAATTAAAATGCTCTTCTTTTGCCTCTGACATTAGGAAAATGAGAAAAGGGTGGCTGTAGATTTTTGCTGTTGGAACAAATCTTCCAGATAGTAATACCTGTTGGCTGGTTTCATCCTACACAACAGCTGTCCTTCCTGTCATCTGTGCTAGTAGTATCCATGAGAGATTATATAGACTCATCCTTAATTTTTCCCTCAGAAGTTAGGACCTCTTTATTTGTGACAGAACACATTGTCTCTCCATCACACCCACTCTGCCTCTCTGCTCTCTCTCAGACCTCTACTGACAGCTTTCTGCCTCATTTACCAGAGAAACCGACTGCAGGGGAGAACACTGACAAAAAATAATGGTATACATATGTACTCTACATGGTTCCCAATTTATATAAGCACAGTTTCCCCAATAGTGAAGGATAGGCAGGACTGACAGAGTAGCAGGCAGAGAGAAAGGAAATTCACAGGGAAAAAAAAGGAAGCGAGTCGATGAAATTACTCTGAGAGACATTCGTAGTTCTCCAAGGGTGTTAACATGCTAAAAACAAGTTTGGTGGTGGTAGAGTGATTCTGAACTGACCCCTTTTGCCAAGCGGCTTCTCATAAACAGTTTCATAGCAGGAAACCCTGAAGAGGCCTAGAAATTTAAACCAGGCCCTAATTATAGAACTTATATTGCCCCATGCAAAGGCTTAAGTTCAATATTAATAGAGTAATAATAATAGTTTGCATCAATAGATGCTGCTCCTCACTTATCTCTTATAAAGATCTCAGGATTTGCTCAGCCAAGATCAAATTACAGTTCTGTCTTGCTCCAAGCTCTTGAGCAAAGTCAGAGTTTCATAAAAAACGTAGCAGAAAACATAGTATTGGCATCAGTAGGGTTGAGACCAGACTGGGGGACTCAATAGGAATGGGGTGGGTGTCTATGTGTCAGAGAAATTTTTAAAAAATTGGAGGCCTAAACCGTGCCTGGAAAATATGCACACTCCTATACAAATAGGAGATTGTGTAGACCAGCTATGCTGCCCATTAATTTCATAAGGTGACTCCTGGTTCTTGTGTTACAACATTTCCATATTCACTTTCCCCACACCATTCATGATTTTATAGACCTCTAGTATGTCCCCTTTTAGTTGTCTCTTTTCTAAGATGATCAGTCCAAGTCTTTTTAATCTCTCCTCATATGGAAGCTGTTTGATATTGCTAATTGTTTTGCCCTTCTCTATACCTTTTCAAATTCTAATATTTTTTAAGATGGGGCAACAAAAACTACATGCAAGCTGTTGGTGTACCATAGATTTTATATAGTGGCATTCTGATATTTTCTGTCTTATCTATCCCTGCCACTGCACATTGAGCAAAATGTTTTCAGAGTACTATTCACAATGACTCCAAGGTCTCTTTCTTGGGTGGTAACAGCTAAGTTAAACTCCATCATTCTGTATGTTTAGCTAGGTTTACTTTTTTTCCAATGTGTATTACTTTACATTTATCCATACTGACTTTCATCTGCCATTTTGTTGCCCAGTTACCCAGTTTTGTGAGATCCCTTTGTAACTCTTCACAGTCAGCTTTGGACTTTAACTACCTCGAGTAACTTAGTATTATCAGCAAACTGTTTACCCCCCTTTTCCAGATCATTTATGAGTATGTTGCACAACACAGTCCCAGTATAGATCCTTGGGAGACCCTACTATTTACCTCTTCCCATTGTGAATACTGACCATTTATTTATTCCTACCCTGTGTCTTTTAACCAGTTACTGATTCATGAGAGACTTCTAAGAATACAAAATCAATACTGACTTTTTGTCAAAAAACCCATCATCATCTGAAAACCAAAATTTGTGATTTAGACATCATTCTCCGGACTTGGTTTCTTATCTGGACTACATTTGCTGTGATGCGCGGGAGTAGTTCAGCCAGAGTAGAATGTGTGCAACAGCATGAAAAATGTGTGTCCAATCAGAGAGCCTGGACCACAGAGGAGAAAGGGATCACAAGGCACCTGGCACTACAATTCCCATGAAGCACAGTGGTGGTAATTCTGAATTCAAATTTTCAGGTTTCAGAAATGTTTTCAACTTTTCAGCAAAAAATTTACATTTTTCATGAAAAAATATGCATTTTCTGATCAGCTCTAGTATTGACATCAGAAATTTCCCTCTGAATGAATCCTTAACTTAAGTCTTTCTTCTTTCCATTTTTTTGTAGTTTTTTTTTTTTAAAAAAAAACACCCTAAATGTTAACTCTGCTGTGGAATACCATTTTTATTTTAATACTGTGATATGGTAAGGCACTTTGAGATGCCTCAAATAGTGTTCTCTACAGGATAAATTTTTGATACTCTTGTAATTGTGGTGTTAATAAAAGGCAGCTGCACACTGAAAGACCAAATGGACTAAAACATGGCAAAGGATGTAGTTAATGAAGGGTACGTCTTGCATGCACAGGAACAAAGTAACATTTTAGCTGCCCTTCTTTTTTCTTTTAATGGTTTATCTTATTGTTGGAGGAATCACACCACAGCTCAACTGTGGCAACAAGCAATGGACAATGCTGCAAAAGTCTGAATCTCTGTCATCTCAAATGGCTAGATTTACGGCTGACATACTAAGTTTTCATCTCTGTAGAAACACATAATAGGTACTTGGATCAGACAATCATAGGGTAAGTTGTCATAACCCACTAACTAACCATAGCAGTGTTAGTAGCACTG
Source organism: Chelonoidis abingdonii (assembly GCF_003597395.2). Lineage (NCBI taxonomy): Eukaryota > Metazoa > Chordata > Testudines > Testudinidae > Chelonoidis > Chelonoidis abingdonii. Next base: position 89,658,357 of record NC_133770.1, on the reverse strand, counting down.
ATTCTGTCTGAGGCATGTTCAACTATTTAAGAGCCAGATTCTGATACCCTTATTAATACTGAAAGTATCTTACTGCACGTTATCCTGTTGAAGCACTGAATAATTTCAGTGGATTAATACTATTGCTCTTTGTAGCACTCTTTCGCTTTACAGTAAGATTTTCTGCAGGGAATTATGTTAACAGACTTTGCTGTGGCTCTACTCTGACACTGTTGTTTCTCACTGCATTTTTAAATAAAAATGATCAAAACGTGTTCTTTGGGAACAGACCTTTTGATATAAATTGGAAAATGGACTTATGTTTGATTTGCCCTTTTGCTGTCACTCTACGTTAATTTAAATGGTGCCCGCTCATTGCAACAGACAAAGGAATTTTACAGATTTCATCTGAGCTTTCTGACTTTGCTGTTTACACAGCCACAGCATATCCCCCAGAAATACATATCCATGGAACAGCAAGTTGTTTAGTTGCCTATCCTTGAGAAGCTAGAAACTACAAATAACAAAAATAGTTGCAAACTCAGTTTAAAACAGCTGGACACCCTAGATCTGGATCACACATTTAACAAGTACAAAACTTCTGGCACTGCTTTGGCACTCAATCTGTCACTCTTTTAAAAATGATTATTTTTTAAATACTCAGCACAGAATACTCAGATTCAGACTCGTACAGACGTCCCTAAATCAAGAGGATACTTTAAAGTTATAAAAGCAGAAGACACTTCTGTCATGACTTACTCATGCAGAAGCATTAAATTTTGCGAAAGGGATAAAAGTTGAACTTTTAAGGGATTTGGTTGTGACAGCAGAAAGAATACTACAAAGAATCTTCTGAGGAAATCAGACCAGGGGAGTAATGAGTTCTAAATGGCAATCTTGTTATTAATGATTAACTATGATCGTGATCCAGGGTGCATTAAAGTTAACTGAAAGACTCACCCTAACTTTAGTGAGATTTCATAGAATATCAGGGTTGGAAGGGACCTCAGGAGGCAGGGGCAGCATGCTGCAGGGGGTGCTCTGCCGGTCACGTGGCAGGCAGCTCCGGTGGACCTCCCGCAGGTGTGCCTGGGGAGGGTCTGCTGGTCCCACGGCTTCGGTGGAGCATCCGCAGGCACATCTGTGGGAAGTCCACCAGAGCCACAGGACCAGCGGAGTGCCCCCACCCCCGGTGTGCTGCCATGCTTAGGGCAGTGAAATGGCTAGGGCTGCCCCTGTCAGGAAGTCATCTAGTCTAACCCCCTGCTCAAAGCAGGACCAGTCCCCAGATAGATTTGTTGCCCCAAATCCCTAAATAGCATCCTCAAGGATTGAACTCACAACCCTGGTTTTAGCAAGCCAATGCTCAAACCACCAAGCTATCCCCCAATGTACTGTTCCACTCCCTCCCTGAAACCATTCTGTTTGGAAGTGAGGGTGGGAGTAGACAGGGGAAATACACTGGGAACTCGGAGCCATTGTGGGGGAACCCAGGGGATGCTCCAGGTATGGGGATGAGCCCTGTAGCTCATTCCAATGGAGGGCAAATTTCACCCACCCCTAATGGATCCCAATATTGATGACCCCTTGGGTAAAAGAAATTGTGAGTCAGCCACAAAAATCGTGAAATTGGCTTGGAAATCATTGAGTTTTAAAACAAATGCTAGGTTATTTTTATTTAGTTCTGAGCATTTGGCGGTCATATATTCAGGCTTTTCTCCACAACCACAAGGGATAGCAACTTGCTTTAAAAAAAAAAAAAATCAAATCTGAGATTCCATAATCAGGACTCCAGGAACTTGAACTGGAAAATATTAAATATCATGACAAAAGTCGCAAGAGTTGGCAAAACTGGGATCCTCACAGACTCATCCTTTTCCTTTACTCTGTCCTATCCAGGCCTTATCTTATTTACATGTAAGGCTTCAGTTTGTATGTTTCTTCTTGATTTAGAAACGATAGCTGAATTTTTTCCTCTCATGCAACTGGTGTGATATAATACCTGAAATTATAGAAATTACTCCTTTTAGAAGATTAACTCATTTAGAGGCTGATCCTCCCATTCTCACTCATGAAAGTATTCTAACTGAAAATCATTGGGGCTAGTAGTCTAGACTAGAATAGAGTATATTCCATCTGTCTGTATAAATCTGAGGTATTTATAGGGTGCCCAGCCATCACCATCGCATCTAGGTGCCAACCAGTCACATAAGGACTCCAGGACCAGGGTCCTAATTTTGGGAATGGGGTTTAAAAAGTGGGAAGATGCTAGCCAAAGCCTGAGTTTTTCTGTTGCTTTTGTCCAGCAGAACTAGGAATCACTCAACCCCAGTTTATGTCTAAGGGCTTGGCTACACTGGCACTTTACAGCGCTGCAACTTTCGCGCTCAGGGGTGTGAAAAAACACCCCCCTGAGCGCTGCAAGATGCAGCGCTGTAAAGTGTCAGTGTAATCAGGGTGGCAGCCGCTGGCAGATCGGCCCCAGCGCTGCACGCTACACCCTAAGGGATGTGGTTTACAAGCCAGCCTGAGAGAGCCTCTCCCACGCTGCGGCTCTGACCACACTCAGGCATGCTACACTTGCAAGTTGCAGCGCTGGTGTGAGGGTACAGTGCTGCCAACTTAGCAGTGTCAACACTAAAAGCTCAGCCGCGCTGCACTCCTGTTTGCGTGCTGGCTGTACCACTGGGTCTGTCTCCGGTTAGTCGTTCCAGCACTGCTCGTGCAAACGGCTGGTCCTCAGGTGTGGACACTACCAGCGCTGTAATGCCTCCGGGTTAGAGGTATCCCGCTACCTTTTAGCCTCTCGCTTTGCTTCGCACTCCACTGCCCGGGCTCAGCGCTGAGTAGGAGGGGAGGGTGTAGAGACCTGAAGGAGTACGAGTGTTTGTTGACCTCCAGGAGTCATGCAGCCAGGAAGAAGCTAGCGGTGCAGCCGCTGGGACTTGTAGTGAGGACCCGCAGAGGAGCCTGTTCTTCGTAGAAGCTTTATGATATAGATGCAATTGTTGGAGCAGGGGCATGGCTGCTGCAAGCATGCCTAGAGTGGAATGCCATTTATTTCCTGTAGCTGCTCTTTGCTTACAAGTCACAGAACCCCATGGCTTCCAGAGTGAAGCAACCCCACCCCCCCCTTCCCAGGTGAGCCATGTGCAGCCCCCCCTTACCTGTGAACCGCGTGTGGGGACCGCATCTCTATCTGCAGCTGCGGCCTCTCGTGCTATCGCTCAGAATGTGTAAATGATCTACAAAAACTCTTAAAACAATGCAGGCTCTGTATTACACGTATCTTTCTGTGGTTTTTTTTTTTAAGTGCTGATACTGCTCCATCAGCGCAGACTTCTGAAAGACTGCAAGCTAGAAAAAAAACCAAGGAAGAGTAAGGAAGTTAGGTGAAAGCAGTTATGAATCTGTATTCCACAGAAAAAAAGTTGCCGACTGGAGGGTAACGCAAACTGAACAGGAACAGGCTGCAGAGAAGGAATGACTACAGAGAAGCACAGATCGGCAGGGATGACTTAAAAAAGTGGAAAAAAAAGCCTCCATTTCTTTCATGTATTATTTTACTTTCATGACTATATGGATAAATAAATTATATACATTGCATCTATATGCTGTGTGTGGTTATAAGACCTGCCGTTGTCATATTGGGTCCCGTCTCCCTGGGGGTGTGCACATGGTTGGTCCAGCTGCTCCCTGCAGGGTTAATGCCTGGAAACTGCAGGCAGCAGTGGACATGGGCTGGCTGAAGCAGGGCTGGGCTGACTGGAGTAGGGTCTAGCTGCAGGCAGGGCAGGGATGGGCTGGTTGAGGACAAGGGTGTGGGTCGGGCCGGGGACTGGAGACAGGCAGGTGCAGTGGGCGCGGGGACGTGCAAGGGAGCCTGTTGGCCACGGGGTGCGCAGGTTTGCAGGCTGGAAACAGAGGATGGGACAGGCTGGCTTCAGGCAGTGGGGTGCGAGGGTGACTGGACAGGGCGGGGGTCGGCTGGGCGATGTGCACAGCTGTGCGGACAGCAGTGTGGGGGGTTTGCTGGCTTGGCCTGTCAGGGTGTGTGCGGGCTGGCTGGACGACAGGGGTTTGCAGGGTGGCTGTGGGTAGGGGTGCAGGTCGTGGGCAGGGGGCTGACTGGTTGTGGCGATTTTACTTGTTTCCTTTGGTACTCACTGCCTTTAGTAGCTAGAAGAAGATTGGAGTTAGCAAGATAGCTTGTCCCTCACAGCCGAGGGAAGACCCAAGCACAGCAATCCCAATCTGTAAAACACACAAAGCTCCTTAGCCGAATTAACTTTGCTTCCTTGGTTACTCACAGACTTTGTAGAATATTTAGATAAGATGGATTAGAAGAACGTTGTTTTACCTAGCCGAGGAACACCAAGACCTGGTTACAATTTCCGCCCTGACTTTTAACCTTCTCCGTTCTCTGATTGGCGTCTGGTCAGGTGTTGTTACCCTTCAGGTAAAAGAACTTAACCCTTACCTTACCTATACTTATGACAGCAGGTCCTGGGTGCAGAGAGCAGCTGGAGACTCCAGCCCTTAAGTAGCCCCCCACCTTTCCTACTCGGGCCTTTTAATGCCGGGAGACTGGGATGAAAGGAGGCGGGCTCGCAGCATTGAGGACGGTGGCGAGGCAGCTGGAACCCCCGACTTTTAAATACCCCCCTCACTGCACCAGGCTCGGGGGGCTATTTCAGGGCCAGAGCTCCAGCCGGGGTCGGGGCTCGCCGCGCTCCGGCCGGGCTCCGGCCGGGAAACGGGTTGCCGCGCTTTCCCGGCTGGACCGGCCGAGCGCGGCGAGCCCCGTGACTCCGCTCTCCCTGGCGAGCGCGACAGTCCGCCGCCCACTTCATGCTGCCCCGCCGGAGCCCGCAAGCCCGCCGCCGGCTTGAGCTCTAGCTGGAGAGCGGGCCATGCCGCGCTCCGGCTGCGCTTCATTCAAAGGAGCAGGACCATGGAGCCACCCAGCCGGGATGGGGAGTTTAAAAAAACAAAAATTAAGTTGCCCTCTAGGATGGGGTCCGTTCCTGGCGCAGGGTTGTTGGAACAGGAAGCCGGATAGGACCGCCTTCTTCCGTCCCTTCCACACCCACAGCGCCAAAAATGGGACGCGGTTGTCTGTGGTAGGCATACCCACAAAGCACCATTCACAACAGCGCTGCAACTGGTGCAAGTGTGGACACACTGCAGCGCTGGCCGTACACAGCTGTACGAGCACAGCTGTAACTACCAGCGCTGCAAAACTGCCAGTGTAGCCACAGCCTCACACAGTGCTCCCACAGCACTTTGAAGTGTGAGTGTGGTCAGAGCTGCAGCGCTGGGAGAGCTCTCCCAGCGCTGCTTGTAAACCACATCCCTTATGGGTGTAGTGTGCAGCGCTGGGAGCCGATCTCCCAGCGCTGCCGCCCTGCTTACACTGACACTTTACAGCGCTGCATCTTGCAGCGCTCAGGGGGGTGTTTTTTCACACCCCTGAGCGCGAAAGTTGCAGCGCTGTAAAGTGCCAGTGTAGCCAAGCCCTAACATTTAAGCAGGGTTCGTTTTGACTCAACATCTGGTCCATAGTTATGTGCATGGTTCCTTTAAAATCATTGGCGGATGCAAATCTTCTGTGACACTTCACAACACTATTTCACCACAAATTACCCTAATTCTGAATTTACAGCTGCAGGCACAAAGAGGGGAATGTGTTGTGATGATTTCTTCTGTTCTCTGTTAATTACCATGTGGAAAGATTGTCATCCCTAGGGCAGGATGGCTGGTGTCTGCAAGGCAATCAGATTGTCTAAACAGGTCCAGCTGCAGATGGGCCAGATTAATGTTTCTTTGACAGCAAATAAAAAGAGTGAGTCAAGGAGCTGCATTGTTTACAGATGGCTCATATGTGAAGGTCTGTAGCACTCACAATAAAGCAGAACATGTAGCTCATACAGGGCAACAGCTTCTTAATGTTTTTGGACCCCATTTATATACACAATTAGTGCTGCTGACAGGCAGCTCCTCCCTTAGATCATTAAAAATAATTCCAGGACATGCTAATGTCCAAATTTTATAGCATAATTCTTCTCGACATGGGCAAGTAGGCACTGAAATAATAACACAAGGCTAGGGTGCTACCGAATATCCCACAAGCAGTCAGGTATTCCATACACCATAGTGTGAAATAGGGGGATGATGCAAGAGGGCAAATGCTCCTGTTAACGAGTATAAACACCTGGAAGGGAAGCACAGGCATCCAGAGAGAGACAGTCCCTTTTGAAATCCACCACATCCCCTCTGGGAGGCGGGGCCTTTGGCACAGCAGACTAGTCAGAGGGTGGGGACACTGACTCTTACAAAAATGAGAATCATCCCAAAGGTTTTAGCCTATTTGTGATCGCTTTAGGCTTCCCAGCCAGGGAAATAGCCACATGGGTCTTATCCTCTGCCATACTGCTCTGGTTGGGCCCATGCCATTCAGTCACCCATTCTCCCTTGCAGTCTGTTCAGCCTACAGGTGGGGAGTTATTGCTGCTCATGACAGCAGTAATTTCTATATTGCTCTTTACAACCATGAACCTTCTTTGCCCTGAGAAGTGACCATGCCATGCAGAATGCCCAGACTTGCCTCCATAGTCAACCACCACCACCACTGTGTATCTTGGAATAACACTTACTGAATACACAACACGTTAGAGAGCAGGAATGAGCCCTCAGGGACACGTTTTCAAATGTAACTACAACAGCTGGATTTGAAACAACACAGAGACCTTTGCATTTGCAAGCAACAAGGGTATCTTTAGAATTTGGGAACCGCACCACAGTTATGCTTGGGGACCTTCCATTATGTACACTGGAAATTCTCCCACTCTATGTTTGTGCAGCACCTAGAACAATGGGACCCTGATCTTATTTGGTATCTAAGTGCCACCATACTAAAAGTAAATAATATAATCCAATCAACCTCTCATATCTTCCCTCAGTCCTCTCAGTCTTTCTTCCCTCCTCTACTTCCTCTCTCAGCTAAGAGTAAGTACAGCCAGCAGACTGCCAATTAATGCATTCCAATAGCAGCAGAACCCAGAGTCAACAAGCTGACTGTCACAGTCACATGCCATTAACTGAGAAGCCCCCATGGGATCCGGATCTCACCAGTCCCATAAACTGATTCTGACAAATGGCTATCAGTACATGCAAACTGGCTAACTGAGCACCTAACTAGCCATTACTGATTTCACTACACTCATTTTTGTGGGTGAATTAGAATTTGTCTAATGGAGAGAGTACAGGGCTGGAAGTTGGAAGACCAAGTTCTAATCCCAGCTCTGCCACTGAGCTGCTGTATGATCTTGGGCAAATTCCTTCATCGCTCTGCGGCTCTTTGCCCTCTCTCCGGAGGTCGGTCTTGTCTATTTAGACTGTAAATGCTTCCAAGCAGGGACAGTCTTTACAATGTGTTTGGACTGTGCCTAGCATAATGGTCCCCCGAGTGTCAGCTGGGGACCCTAGGTGTGCGTGTAACACAAATCCTAAGTAACAGAAGTAATAATAATACACCCACATTTGAAAAATTGGCCCTGTCGATAGTGTTGCAGGTAGTTCATGTGTGTAACTTATTACTTCCAGTAGCGTAGTCGTACTTCAAAATATAGCCAAAAAATTACACAATTTGCAGCAGTTAATGCAAAGACCTAGTGCACGGGAGCTTATTCTTTTCTCTTTTATACTAGTTTTATGCTCTGTTGACTTCAAAGGAGTGGCTCTGGATTTACACCAGTGTGAGTGAAAGGAGTATTGGACCCATCGTCTCTAAAAGTGATGCAGCCGGTATAAAATTCTGAAATTTCCATGGCAACAAGAAGGAAAATGCTAGCTGTCTGGGATTTGTTCACTCACATGTATGTGAGAGAGACTATTTAAAACACACAACCAATTTAGCTTCACCAAGGGACAATTCAGTAGTATAGAAACGTCACCTTGGCTTCTTCCATGAATGCTCTTTCTCATGGACTCACAGGGTACCTGCTTGTTTTCTATGACAAATGATTACGTGAGACATCAGTATTCTTCATGTGAAGAAATGGTGGAAAATGGACTTGCCATTGATTAGATCATTTGGTAATGTTCCCAGATGGCCATGGCACTGATCCTCACACAACCCTAGCCCAGTACAGTACTAACCTCAGGTCTGAGCCCACAGACACTTACTGCCAAGCATACATTCTGCCTGGTCATTTATGTGGTGCACAGGGTGGGAGGGGGGAGAAAGAGAGCCTTCTCTGACCTATACAGCTCACATAAGGTTAGGGCCAAGCAGAATTCCATTCCTACACTCAAGAGAGTTCCACTGGGTTCGTTCCATCCCTACTCTCCTGTGCGCATGCAGTGCCCATGCAGTGCGCATGAGGGGCAGGCAGGGCCACAGCTCCACACCCTTATTCAGCCAGCAGAGCCTATTGACCATGTGGACGGAGGAAGATGCATCTCACAAAGCCATTCCTTGGGGCAGAATGCAATCCAGTGCTCCCTCTGGGATGGTGCAGCTCCACACCACGCCCAAACTGAGCCCAGCGTGTCCAATCCAAGGCCCAGTGAATAGACAGACTCCCACTGATTTCAATGGGCTGTAGGTCAAGCCCACAGGGTTTTGTTGCTGTAGTCCTATTGCTCTGATTAAGCAGAGCACTGAGGTGTGTGATAAGACCGATTGACTCCAGTTGGGACTATTCATGTGCTTAAAGTTAAGCACAAGCTGAAGAGCCTAAGCACAAAGTAAGTGCAGGGTTAGATTCTCACACTGTACAAACAACTCATGCAATACAGTCATTACAGTTAAATGATGTGGGTATATGAATCATTTTTTAAAAGGCAGGAAAATGGTCTGATACTGCAGAACTCATTTTCACAAGTCACTAGAGTTTTGCCCAAGTAGAGCCAGTTCAGCTCAAAACTAAAGCTACGTCTTCACTACCCGCCATATCGGCGGGTAGCAATTGATTGCTCGGGGATCAATATATCGTGTCTCATCTAGACGCGATATATCAATCCCCGAACGCGCTTATATCAATTCCAGAACTCCACCAACCTGAACGGAGTTGCGGAATCGACAGGGGGAGCCGCGGACATCAATCCCACGCCATGAGGACGGTGAGTAATTTGATCTTAGATACTTCGACTTCAGCTATGTTTTTCATCTAAGATCGATTTTCCCCCGTAGTGTAAACCAGTCCTAATATCTTGACTGAGTCTCATTCATTTTGTATAAAGGAGAAATACTCCCCTTTCCTCAGTCCAGCACCCTGAATGCTAAAATGATAAGTAGCACTCTAAACATGAATGAATTCAGGGTTACTGTACAGTACATATCATATAGCATCATCTTTTAAAACTGCACACTTGCTGGATGACCAAGATGGCTATTTTACTAGTAGGTGTTTTACAATACTACCAGGGTGCGAACATAACAATGTAAAGAATTCATCCAAAAACTGAGATGAAGTTTCAGAATTTTGTGGCACGTCATGAACATGCTTTATTTTATTTTATTGGCTGCAATGTGCCACCTAGGCAGCGCCACCTGGCAGCAGTTTCAAGGCACAGCCTGCATATTCTAACTTACCAGAGCCAAAAACATGTGTGACACAGAATTCTTTTGCTTCATTGTTATGCAGGCAGCATGCCACAAAATGCTATCGTCCCTACAGCACAGTCCTGAAATGCATTGTGGCTGAGTATTTTGGACTATTAGGATACATACTCCTGTATGTGGTTGGAAACGTAATTATCTAATGTAAACTATCTCTGTGTAAATGTGAAGTTCTTTACACAATTTGCTTAATAAATAATACTAATGCTGAGAATAGTGATGGATTGCTATAGGGATAAAGGAAACATCCGACATCACCACATTACTTTTACCATAATAGCGGTCCTACAAAAGGTGCCCTTCCTATTACATTACTGTTGGGTACTGAGTGAACACTGACAATATTGGGCCAAACTCTCAGCTGTTATAAATCAGTTTAAAATGGGCCCTTCAATGGGGCTAAAACAGATTTTCGTGGCCACGCTTTTTCCAAAATATAAATAATCTGCAAAGGGTGATGGGTGAACATCAAAAGCCTTGGAGTTTGGAAAAAGCAAACTGCAAGCTTCAGATGAGATATAAAGTGGATGAGAGTACATAGTTCAGTACTACAAATATGCAATCAGGCAGCATGATCTAAAAAACAGAGTGAGCTGGCATTTGGAACTCCTATATTCAAATCCTAGTGCTTCTAGAGGTCTCAGTGTGGGTCTGAGCTACTCATTTAATCCCTCTCTATTAAATGAGGACACTGGTTTTACCTACCCACCCTACGTAGGTATTTTTGTACCGTGCTCTGAAGATGTAAAAATATTTGCAACATTATTCTGAAGTCAGGCCTTCCACGATACTTTAGATTGTGCGTGTACATTTTTGATGCTGGTGCTCTTTATCTGATGAGCCTTACCCTCGGGCAGTACACGTGTGTTGCACTAGAATCCACTGCAACCAAAAGGTGTCTATAATCCATATTACTATTATTTATACTGCAATAGCCCAGAGAAGCCCCTATCAAGGCCCCATAGTGCTAGGCACTGTCCATACATACAGTGAAAGGGGGCATGGCAGGAGAGAGAAATAAGTTACTGTACATTAGGCAGAGACCTCAGCTCACTACTTGCCTAGCTGCTGTCAGCTGGCCGCACTTTGTGAGCATTGCAACAATATTGTTTCAGGAGGAACTATTACTATGGTATCTGTACAAGGACAAAGACAGAGGCTGACGGGGAATAGATAGTGTGGCCTTCCTGTAGGTTCTGCTAGCTTATGCAATGGAAATGGTGGTGGAGGGGGGGAGAATAATCAGATTCCCACATTAAGATTTAGAGATGCCAACTCACAGAGCTAGTCAGCATGAGCCAGAAATGCTCAGTGAAAGTGGCCGATCTATTGATTGCTGTTCTTTTCATTACCTGGTGTACACAGCTGATTAGATCTCAACAGAATCAAACTTCAGGCTCAGGAAGCAGGTCAGCAGCCTGCACAAAGAGAAAACGCAATGATGGGCAGCTGAAGCTGGGCAAACCGGAAACAGACAGACAAATAGCTGGTGCTATATGGACCAGACTTAACAGATCATTATATTTAGAGTCTCGTGCAAAGTTAAAGCTCAAGCGTAAGAGGTGCTTTATTAAGGCAGAATTGGGCTTAAGATTTTCAAAAATGGCTGCCTACAGTTGGGCTCCCACATCCATATTTAAGTGGCCTCATTTTCAGAGGCGCTGAGCATTCAGCACATCCCCCTGACTTCAACCAGACACAGCTGTGGAAGGGCTGCACCTCTGAAAATCATGTCATTTACTAATATGAATATAAATGGCTAAGTTTAGACACCCAAGTAATTATATGTTAATTAAATATAACCTTTAGAGTCACTATCAGAAAAGCATTTGAAGTGAAGTGTAAGGGCCATTGAAGTGCCCATTTTAAATGGATTTACACCAGCTGAGAGTCTGGCCCATATTTCCTCTGCCCATCCAGTTCTATTGTATCATGTGACAAAATGGACAATGTTGATACAGTGGGTCCCATGCTTTTCTTGGCAGGTGAGCGAGGACACACTCCTTACCTCTGCTCTTGGGGTGCCAAGGTCCCCACTAGTGGCCCAGGAAGGTGGTAAAGGAGGGAAGTAGAGAAGGGGTCTGGGTTTGTTCCTCACTCTGTGCCCCAGCCCCTCTCCACCCCTGTGGGTTTCTTACCCTCTTCCCCCTTGGGTAGGGTTACCCTGGGTCCTTCATACTGGGGGGAGGGAGTCTTCCTTCCTCTAGCTCTCTAGTCTGTCAAGTCTCAGCAACAGCCCTCCAAACTCCAGTCCTCTCTCCTTCCTGACTCCACCCTGTCTGCTTGAAGCAGGAGGTTTTTATTAGGTTCCTGACAGGGCATTAATTATCTACAGGTGCTCCAATTAATCTGTAATAGCCTTCTCTAATCGATAGGGAACCACACCTTAATTAGCCTAGGGCTTATATATCTCCCCTCTCCCACTGGTTCCTGGCCCCGCTGTATCACAATATGAAATGCACCACTATGGTCATTCATTGCATAATAATGATGATATATGTTATACCTACTCTTCCCTCCTGTATCAGACAACAGGGATCTCACAGCTCAGGATTGTGAGTGCAAGATATCGGACTGTTAAGGCCTATCTGCATAGGCTAAACACAAATATTTGGGAGGGTAAAAGGTTTCTCAACCCATAGCAGGATGGTGGATGAGGCACAGTATATGAAGTGTGTAAGCTGCTCTCTCACCCATATCACTTGGCCAGGGAAGGTGGTACTGTACCTTTGGGCCATAGAAGATGAGATTATAGGTTGCAGCTCACTTAATTAGGCACCACTTATGGATAGAGGTGGTTTGGGCAAATATCTGATTATTGGATGGAGAAGTCCATCCAAGGATAGTGATGCTGAATGAATGTTTGGTGAAGGGACCTAAAACATGGATTGCCTCATTTTTAAATATTTGGTGGATATTTTGTTTGCTTTATTAGAATTTTTAGGTTCTAAAACTGTTACTCTACATTAATAAATAATTACCACCTTAATTTACTCTTAACTATGCTCATTTAAGAATATCCTTAGGTTTTATATTTTCCGATATATGGATTTTAAAAAATATATTTATACTATGAACTATCAGGACATATCCTAGTTACAACCAATCTAAACCTAACAATCTTCAAAGTGGTTGCACTGAGGAAGAGAAAATCCTAAATTACTGCTACGGATCTCAGGGTACACCTATACTTTTTAGTAGAGTAATTTTCCAGATCAAGCTTTGATTGAGCTAGTGCACTAAAAACACCAGCATAGCCCTGGCCACACAGGTGGTGGCACAGTCTAGCTGCCCCATGTACAATTCCATTCAGCTCCCCCAGGTATGTACTCTGGCATCTAGCCCATGCTGTCACCCTGGTGGCCATGGCATACTAGCTCATTCAAAGCTACTGCGAGCACATTTGCCCAAGGGGGAAGTTACACCTCCTGTCACAGTGTAAACCTTAAAAACCATAGTAGCATCAGTTTAGAGTTTGATTGCTCCAAGCAGTCACCCTGGATCTCCCCATCTTCACAATGTTAACTCTGTAGCATTAGGCATAGACTGCCTCTATAAACTCTGTAGCTCATGGTGTGGGCATTTATAGCTCTTGCATATCCCAGACTGTGCTTGTAGGTCTTGCAAACATCATAGCTGTAAGCTTATAAAACATACAGGGTGAAATTCTGGCACCATGGAAATTTTGCCATTGACTTCTGTGGGTTCAGGATTTCACCTTATGTCTCCTAACTCCTAGGCTTATGGCTAATACTCCAAGGTGCACGTCAACTCTTTGAGCCTCAGTTCCCCTTTACCATTCCCTGATGTTTACCAGTCTTGCATGAGTTACTTAGGCACTGATTCAGAAAAGTACGTACCTAAGCACATGCCTAACTTTAAGTATATAATTTGTACCATTGACTTCAGTGGAACTACTCACATATGTAAAGTTATATTTAAGGTTAGTGCATAAGTATCTTCCTGAATCAGGGCCAAAGTGTGGCATAACTCCAGCTTCGTTCATAAAGAGCAGAATATACAACTCGTACAGTTCGAAAGTATTCATAAGCACAATGCACATAACTCTAGTGACCTGACATATCCAAAATTTGTCAGACCTTTGTTACATTTTAATATATTCAGTAGACTATACCCAGAGATAATTTGTCTGTTTCTAATCTGATTGTAAATGTTTTCCTATAAGGAACAATATTTTGAAGTCTGTGTGTCATCGTATTTAGCTACCAGACATCTCTATTCCATACTTACTGTTCCAGTGTCAGTAAATCAATTTGCTTGGGCCTAGGAATGAATGTTTTAGGATTAGACCAGAATGGATTGTACCTAGTTCTGTTCTCCGTATAGACAAGGAGTTGACATGCTGCTTGCATTTTAAATAAAAAATGAAACCATTCTGTACATTTGTCAGATGCTTGAGCTATGGATAGCCCTGCTAGGGTTAAAGTCTGAAAAACTAAAACAAAACACACATTTTCTAAATGTTTTAATTGTCTTATTAAGAGCCTTCATAAAAAAACAAACAATCAAAAACAGAATTCTCCCTTGAACAACAGCTGAACAGTCATTGACTCAGTATAGTCCACAATGATAACACAATCTAGTCTCTGTGCTGAGAGTGCACCAACAGCTTAGCCCACATGGATACTTAGATTTTATCTGCTATATATCAGCTTGATTTTGGACAAAATGATACAACAGAAGGATAAGAGACTCCTTCCTCATTGTGGGCTCCATCTGTAAGGTGCCTGAACACTGTGGCACCAATCCTGCAAAGCACATGGACACACAAACGCTTTGTTGATTGGGACCAGAGCATTTAGTACTCTACAAGATTGACCCCATATTCCCAGTTCTCTTCTCTAGCAGTTGTTATATCTGCCTCTTACCTGCTCTGCCAGTTCCACTTCCTAAACAGGTAACACAAGTGAAAAGTTGGGATATATTAATAGTGCAGACACTGGCTTCCCCCAAGGACTAAAAACCTCACATCAGCGATGCCCTTAACATTTGTCTCTTAGGCCAGGTCTACACTGCGACTTTAAATCGGTTTAATGGCCGATATACCGATTTAACGCTGTATCCGTTCACACGACGTCGTCATTAATATCGA